>NW_027267235.1:0-25968 GCF_963676685.1 Mytilus edulis
AAACAACATAACGTCGCGTTTTTGATATCGTTTTTGGTAACTATATGGAAAAGTATATCGGACAAATTGCAATAATTTCTTGTTGGTTTTCAAGACGTTTCGTAATTTTTTGCAACGTGACGTAACGCTGTTTTTTATCTTTGAGAAATTGCGTAATGTCTTTGTAGATATTTCACGAAATTATAATAGTTAAAAGAAGATATATGACTTGATAATTGCATCTTTCATTTTCTTTGTAGTAGGAAACTTGCGTGTTTGGCGTACCCAGGTGTAATGCTGATAGTTTGTGTCTATATTGATACCTCGTTACCATGTTTAAAGATATTTTAATCATGGCAGGAAATAAATCTGTTTTGATATCTTTTGAAACGTTACATAATATAATTGTTGTTCAATAGAATGAGTGCTCACATATATTTTAATATATATATGTAACACTCCAAACGTGTCCTTCCCCCTAAACGTGTCCGATTTGTCCGAACCCCCCAAACGTGTCTATTCTCCCCAAACGTGTCCATAATATTCAATATTCCCCAAACGTGTCCCGATTTCAGAACCCCCAAACGTGTCCGATTTCAGAACCCCCAAACGTGCCCGATACTATTGTTATTCGCCCAAACGTGTCCACTTTTAAACGCCAGAACGTCTCGCGTCTTTTAGCGCTAATACATGTCCTAAACGCGACATCAATAACGTTCACGGCAGTTCTATGATGGGGACACAATTGATGAAGTGGTAATTTATTAGCATTAATTTGTTCAATGCCGGTTGTTAATGATTATCATTACTGAAAATTTAATATGTAACATATGCATTAACTTTTGACTGAATTTGCTTATTGTCCAGTTGCAAGTATTTCATGCTCATTTAAAGCGAACATACAAATAATTCTAGTACAGTTGAATGAATCGTTTACTTTGTAAATTATTTTATACTATTAAACTCCGATGATACCTTTTATATTAATCAGAATATTGCACGGTGGGCTTTCAGTCGAATTGACCTCCCATCTTTTTTTAACAGTTCTAATTTTTAATAAATTATAGGTTACGAGAACCTCACATTTCCCCCGTTTCTAAGCCTCATACAAATAAATTTCATATTTCAAGACACTATACGTATATTGTCTAATTATCAAACCGGAAATTTAAAATTGGGCATTAATTTTTACGGTTATTTGGGATGACCACTAGTTGGGATTTTAATCTAAAAAAAAAATATTGCGAGTAAAGACCGATTTGTTTATGACTTCAGGAAGAAACTACATCAATGTCTGTTATGTAATATAGAGGCCGTTTCAAATAAAAGTTGCTGAAATTTAAAAAAATGTTGACTTCCAAAATACAACTTTATACACATTATAAAGAGTGAAATGCTACAAACATTTTAATGCGCATAGAAAAAGAATTTAAGTAAAAGTAAAAGATCGTAAAATGATTATACAATAATAATAATAAAAAAAAACACACAAATAACCTACGTTTTTATAATATGAACACGAATGATAGTTCCAGTAAAATAAAAAGCTTGATATGGACACGTTTGGGGGATTGGACACGATTGGGGGTTTATTAAAAAATGGACACGTTTGTGCGTTTATACAAATGACACGCTTTGGCGCCCTTTGACAACTAGACATGTGTTTGCAGTTCAGTGACCTCGATGTGGACACGTTTGGGGGAATCGGACACGTTTGAGGGGAAGGACACGTTTCTGAGTGTTACATATATTATTTTTTATATGTGACCTATAGCAATAGCGAGTATCGTACTACATTATTAATGTGTCATGGTGTAACCTGAAAGATGATGATATTGGTATTCAAACTAAAATCAGACCAAGCGCAAGTTTTTTTATACTACTATTATTTAAAAATATATATATTATTTAAAAGAAGGGAGAACATACGTTTAAATTGACGAAAACAAACGTTAGAAGATAAAAGAAGATGTGGCATAGGCTTATTAAACACACAGGGCGAATGGTAAATATATATTTTTTGAAAACACCACGATTGTTGCCCTATCACTGGGCTACGAATCATACGATTAATATGACAAATGCCTGGTATATATTTGTTTCATCTCTAGTTCTTGAAATCTGAATTAGTTTTGATAAAACAGGAAAGTGTTATTATCTCATTTTCCCAGGAAGATGTTTTAGAATTATGAATTAGGAGTGGATTCTTAATTTTCTCTTTTCAAATATGATATCGCTGGTTTTGTATGGCTTTTGAATAACTGTAATAACGTGTCGTTGTCCAGCTTGATTGTTTATATCAGAATGTTTAGCTGCAAATCAGACCTTTTTTACTGAAAATGTATAACAATTCTATGTGAATATAGTTGCTTTTTCTGTTGAATCGTTTAAATGTCACAAATATGTGTTGCGATATTACTTGATAAATGGCATTACACATTAAAAGTCGTGCCACCGACCATCGATGTTATGTTTTCAATTTTATTAGTTTATATGCGTTCGTGCAGCCTGATGATATTTCTAGCATTTGTATCAACACCTACATTGAATATAAATATATTTTATGGAGTAAAAACATCTGCATGCGATCCTCATTGATCTCACGATTTTCAATAATATATTACATTTACGGAATAAATTCTCAATAGAATTCGAATTAAAATTCTATAGGGTACTATTCGTGTTTTTTTTAAATTGTTCTTTACCCTTAGACTTGAGTAAATAATTAAAGAACATGCAAATTATTTTCTTCAAATGTATAGTAAAGGCAACACATATGTGAAGAGTTTTCGGCGTTATTGAAAGTAAATTAAAAACAAAAATCAAAATATTTTTTACTGATACATTGATCGTGTTCACAATTCATAGTTTGATCGTAATATGATCTTATATGAAGTATCACACTGCTCATTATATTCATAGATTAATGTTGAACAATGTTTATTGTCGATTTATGAGTTTGACTGTCCCTCTGGTATCTTTCGTTCCTCTTTTTTGAAGAAGATATATTAACTTTTCATTAATTATAGAAATAATTGTTCAATTTTTACTCTGTCATTTTTTCTAATAGCTGCACACTCAAAATACTTCATATATTAATGTTTCTTCTTGAATTAACAAATCTTGATAATTTTTTATTATAATGACAAAAAGACGCAATATCATATAATGAGATGCGTTGCTAATATAGGGTTTGTTAAATCAAATTGATATGTATTTTCTATTCTTAACGTATCGCGGTCAATTGTGTCGCCAGTAGTTATTGTCAACAAAGATATAATAATGTTCTTTTAGACAAAAAGGTATGACATGGCGCCAATGTTTTGAATGTATACGATGTAACTGACACTTAACTTCCCTTCTACAAAATGAAAAGTAGTCATTCTGACAACATCTATCATTAAATTGTCTGAATGACTTGTATTAGTGGAACTAAAGGTGGTTTTATCTTTATGTAAACAGGATGTTTTTTTCTCAAACGTTGTACTTAAGGCAAAATGATATGTGACATTGTTGTGACTATTTAATTGACATTATCAGGATTCGATGCAGACCTCTGTATACTTTTGTTTTAAATATATAGTTCCTTTGGTTGAAAGAAAATCAAACACCTAGTTTAAAACAGATGGGAATTGATTGATTAATTATTTTTATTTTAAGTTTAGGTGGTATAACTAATGCACTAGGACAAACAACATCAAACTTGATTTGACAAAGACGTCATATGATCAAGTGAAATGTAACTGGATAAAAAATAGAAAGTTTGTCTTGCAGGAGATCACTTAGAGAATTTTAACAATGATCCGTAACATCCATAGAACATTAGGAACCTACGTCCAACTATGACAGAACATGGCTCCCATTTACCTGTATGCCAACTTTTTCCATGTGAAATCATGAAAATGTTTGTATAAACATTGAACGGCAAAATTTTTCCTATGTGATATATACATTTTCTGACGTAAGACACGTAGAGCAATGCATGTTTTTTTTATTTTATTTTGATAGATGCTTTTGTGCTTTTTTGTTATATTGTTTCTTTTAAAATTGATACACAGTGATGACTGCTGTACCAATATTTTGACTATTTTATTTATCATGTCTATTGTTCACGCATCGTTGTAAATATAACGGAATTTGATGAGACTGTCGTACAATTGAGAGGGTTATCGCTATAAAACCAGGTTCAATCCATCATTTTTCTACATTTGAAAATGCCTGTACCAAGTCAGGAATATGACAGATGTTGTCCATTCGATTGGTATGTGTTTTGTCATTATATTTCGCCATGTGAGTTGGGACTTTCCGATTGAATTTTCCTCGGAGTTCAGTATTTTTGTGATTTTACTTTTTTAAACAACAGTACATACCTCCTATTTAAGTTTAGGTTTTACTGCCAAAACCAAGAGATACACAAAGATCTATACTTAAATCAACCTAGGGGTTATGAATGCACACGTTATTTTACATCAGAACCGCTGTACAACAGTTTGAATAGTTTCATTTTAATGATAAATAGGTGCATGCAGAATAATAATTTTTTCACATATAGATTTGTACAATTCTGCTGTGCTATTGGAATCACTGTAATATTTGATTATTGGACATTTGTCAAATACATATATTCTAAATTCTGTTATATTTCAGTCATTATTAAGCAATCAGCACATTGCCTAGTCCAAATCTTAAATAAAACAAGATGATCAAGGTGAGTTCAAAACATATAAGTAAAAGGTATATCTTCATAACAAACATTAATAATTGAAAAAGGTGGTAGATTTGTATTAACTAAGTAACAAAAGTCAAATCAAAAACAATATCAAATCATAATCAATTGCAACGCTTCCTCAAATCAGTGATCGATATGCCATTTTGTTTTTCTTTGTTGACGTAGTTTTTTTTTATAGTGATACAGATTATATTACAATATTGACTGCAGTTTGCCTATTTTGACATCGGTACTCTTTGCGTCTTTGTGTCTATTTGCTTCGCAAACATATAGTCGTCAATGTATTGGAATGCCATGTAACTTCGTAGAAGCGAGTGGTTTAACAGGCTATGAACCAATGATTAATCATTCAGTTTCTACATAAGGAAATGCATGTACCAAGTCAGGAATAAAACAGTAGATTTTACATTCATTTGTTGTGTTTGAGCTTTTAATTTATTGTCTCAAAGAAATGCACTACGATTATTGTGTTCTCGGACCTATTGGTCATTCAATAAGTATAAATGTAGCATTTCAGCGTTACATCTAAGGATTTTTGAGATTCAATTATAATGCGTCATAATGCCGTTAACACCTACCGAAATCAAATATTGTTTTTTTCAAATTGTTTTGTTAGTAATAACCTTATCAGACATTGATACCAATTAGCGATGTGTTAAGTTCAAATTAATGCTGACCACAGTAGCCGATACTTTTTATTTCAGGAACTCAGAACGTGACTACTGACTGTAAATATCACAAAACTATCTACGCTTAAAACAATATATAATAAACATAACCTTTTCACCGAAGAAAATCCATACAAAAACATGACACATACGGATGAAAGTCACGTAGCGTGAAATATTGTTTGATATATGAAGACTTATAACGAGGCGACATTAGCCAAACAAACTTTCAGCGCTCATAAGTTCAAAAGAATGTCATCAACAACAAAAAATTTCATTCGTTGTGTGTCAATCGTTGAGAACGGATTGTGTTTCAAGATAGAAAAACCTTCAGTATGAAATAGTTTGCTTTTGTTCTCAACTTTTATAAATGTTATGATATGTTTGTTGCAATGATAATAACCATATGTCAATGTATTGAAAATTTTCATAATTAAAATAACCTCTTTATGACTTATTGTATTTTTTCAATTTAAAACAAGTATTATTTATTTATCAATATAACCTGTTGTTTATTTATCAATATAACCTATTGTTTATTTATCAATATAACCTATTGTTTATTTATCAATATAACCTATTGTTTATGTATCAATATAACCTATTGTTTATGTATCAATATAACCTATTGTTTATGTATCAATATAACTTATTGTTTATTTATCAATATAACCTATTGTTTATGTATCAATATAACCTATTGTTTATTTATCAATATAACCTATTGTTTATGTATCAATATAACCTATTGTTTATGTATCAATATAACTTATTGTTTATGTATCAATATAACCTATTGTTTATGTATCAATATAACTTATTGTTTATTTATCAATATAACCTATTGTTTATGTATCAATATAACCTATTGTTTATTTATCAATATAACCTATTGTTTATTTATCAATATAACCTGTTGTTTATTTATCAATATAACCTATTGTTTATTTATCAATATAACCTATTGTTTATGTATCAATATAACCTATTGTTTATGTATCAATATAACCTATTGTTTATTTATCAATATAACCTATTGTTTATTTATCAATATAACCTATTGTTTATGTATCAATATAACTTATTGTTTATTTATCAATATAACCTATTGTTTATGTATCAATATAACCTATTGTTTATTTATCAATATAACCTATTGTTTATGTATCAATATAACCTATTGTTTATGTATCAATATAACCTATTGTTTATTTATCAATATAACCTATTGTTTATTTATCAATATAACCTATTGTTTATGTATCAATATAACTTATTGTTTATTTATCAATATAACCTATTGTTTATGTATCAATATAACCTATTGTTTATTTATCAATATAACCTATTGTTTATGTATCAATATAACCTATTGTTTATTTATCAATATAACCTATTGTTTATGTATCAATATAACTTATTGTTTATTTATCAATATAACCTATTGTTTATGTATCAATATAACTTATTGTTTATTTATCAATATAACCTATTGTTTATGTATCAATATAACCTATTGTTTATTTATCAATATAACCTATTGTTTATGTATCAATATAACCTATTGTTTATTTATCAATATAACCTATTGTTTATGTATCAATATAACTTATTGTTTATTTATCAATATAACCTATTGTTTATGTATCATATAACTTATTGTTTATTTATCAATATAACCTATTGTTTATTTATCAATATAACCTATTGTTTATGTATCAATATAACTTATTGTTTATTTATCAATATAACCTATTGTTTAACATATGGTTAACTGTAGTGAATGATACATGTAAATCAATTGTCTTTATTAAAATATGACAGAATATGACAGTTCTTGTCCATTCGTTTTTGATATGTTTTGTCATTTGATTTTGCCATGTGATTATGAACTTTCCGATTTGATTTTCCTCTGAGTTCAGTATTTTTGTGATTTTACTTTATTCAAATATATTATTTCAATGGATAAGAAAAAAAATCATCGACTGCTGTCTAAAACAAATATTAACTTAACAAAAATTGCAGACTTAAATATTGATTCAATAAAAAAACAAATGTTCACAATAAAGTATTTCGCAAACATTAAAAAAAATTGACATACATAATTGATTTAAAATTATATCAACAGAATTTGACTTAGAAAAATAATTGTTCTTTAACTATTTTATAGCAGTAAGAATTTATCATTCATCGATGCCAATTAGAGATATGATAAGTTCATGTTTTGCTGACCATGGTAGTCGATGTTTGTTATTTTAGACATTAAAATCACGTTACTCGCTTTTAGTGGCACATAGCTATATACACTCAATACAATAAATAATAAACGTTACCTTTTCAACGAGGAAAATGACAACCACAACATGAACAAAGAATCGAAAAAAAATCACATATTTAGACATGATATGATACAGCCTTACAATGATTTTTTATTTATTATGCAGAATTGAAACGAGGCGGTATATACCAAGGAGATATTCAACGCTCACGAGTTAAAAAAAATAACAATAAAGCTGTTCAACTAATGAATAAAGCTTTTAGAAAAGCAACCGTATTTTAAATCGGGATAGAGATTAATATATAACTCGTAACACTATTTAACTGTTATTAATGTTTTTATCGGTCTTGACAAAGATTTCTAAAAAAATGATATACGTACAAACCTAATGGGACTGGTTATTGACAACAATTGTATTTAATTAAATCCGTAGCGCAACTTCAAACAAAGTCTTCAATGATTTTTTTTAAATACACGCTAGCATTTTCATTTATATAGAAGACGAATATTCTAAATAGGTGTACAAGATATAGCTCAGACAATGCAACCAATATACAATCTAGCTTTATATAAGACCTGAATGACCTATTTTTCTTTTCCACATGGTGTCAAAACAGTATAACCTTCTCTATGTATTAAGTTAGAAAGACATATATCTGTAATAAAGTAGTGGAGGCACATCCCTAGTTTTGTCATGGAGTGTTTATTTTAGATAACTATGTTATATTCATATAAGACTATACTAACTAACACTATATTACATTTAGTTGGAAATTAGGCCATAAACACGAATTAAACACAAAGAAGGAACTTCTTCATTTTAATCATTTACAAAAGATTCCAAAGATGATTTTCATTATGCTATGATATCTTATTTCGCTTTTTATTTCATGTGAGCTACCTCTTGGTTCTGCACGTTAACATTTTTAAAGTGAGCTCATGAATCCTTTCACAAATTAATCATATCTAAGTATTAGTGAAACAAGTATCAGTCTAAAATTGTATATGCCTGTATCACAATATCAAGCGATATCAAAATCTTATTTACTGAATTTATCAAAGATAATCAACAAATGAAGAAAAGTACATCTTGTATGTAGCTTCATATGACAAGGATTTGGATTGAACTGCCAACATTTCAGTAATCCTACAACACTTCCACTTACTAGTTTTTGGTGGTGTTCCTGTTGTATATTTTTCTATGTTGTGTCATGTGTACTATTGTTTTATATGTTTGTCTTTTCATTTTTAGTAATGGTGTTGTCAGTTTATTTTCGATTTATGAGTTTGACTGTCCCTCTGGTATCTTTCGTCCCTCTATTACAAACAACACACTTGCCTAACAAATATTCATACGAACGATATGACAAAAATTCTAGCAGATAAAAGAAAGATTGCAAAGAGCAAACCGTACATTAACTTTGTTAGTACAGTAATTTCAAAAGGTGGTGGACAGAATATCAGTTACAATTTAAAATTAACGCAATAATCTTATATCTTCTCCGAGTATTAACGTTTGCGTTTCTCTGTGCAATAACTTCGATAAATTTCCCTCAATACTATAATTGGTGTAACACTAGTGATTGGCAATAGCTTCACCGTGAATCTGAGTATTGCAAATAAGACCTGCTAATGTGTCTTTTAGATCCTCAATTTTGGATCCTCAATGCTCTTCAACTTTGTACATGTTTGGCTTTATAAATATTTTGAGTATCACTGATGAGTCTTATGTAGACGAAACGCGCATCTGGCGTACTAAATTATAATCCTGGTACCTTTGATAACTATTTACACCACTGGGTCGATGACACTACTGGTGGACGTTTCGTCCCCGAGGGTATCACCAGCCCAGTAGTCAACACTTCGGTGTTGACATGCATATCAATAATGTGGTCATTTTTATAAATTTCCTGCTAACATAACTTTGCATTTTTCGAAAAAACTAAGGAATTTCTTATCCCAGGCATAGATTACCTTAACCGTATTTGGCACAACCTTTTGAAATTTTGGATCCGCAATGCTCTTCAACTTTGTACATGTTTGGCTTTATAAATATTTTGATATGAGCGTCACTGATGAGTCTGATGAAGACGAAACGCACGTCTGGCGTACTAAGTTATAATCCTGGTACCTTTGATATCTATTAACAAAAGTCTAAATTATTCAACTTCCGATCGTTTGTGGACTGGCTATATGTTAAAGCAGTTCGATCTGAGTATAACTAATCTGTTTCAGTAGATAAATCACACTTTGCTATTCACATCTTTTGAACTTATCAAAAATAATTATCAAAGTGAAGTTATGATGTTATCAGTACATTCTGTAACGTGAATTTCGGAAACATTGCGAACTTTTTCAATTAAATAGCAATAACATCAAAATTATTACAATGAACACAAACTGGGGCTTTACTTATGCCTGGGTTTACACTAATTTACCGCAGATAGGACTCATTCAACACTTGCTGAGAGAACTTTAGCCTAACACCTGTTTAACTTTCAAATGTGAATACACTACCATTTTCAATACATATATGTATGCCTACATGTAAAATAAATAACTGTTCATTTAAAAAAAAACCATACCTATATAATTGACCAACACAGAAACATAAACTAACAATATTGGTCTAAACTATGTACTTTTTATTATTCGTAGAACTATGAGATGGGTAGCTAGCCTAAGTGAAAATGAAAATAATTGTACTTGTCATTCATTTTAATCATCGTTCATCCATTATATTCAACTGAATGGTAATTTGGAAAAATATGTTGTTAAACTATCGAACTTATGGAGAAATAAAGATGACTGTTAAATACGTATCTTTCAATATAATTGATGATTAGCCTCTGTTGTATTCTATCTCCATTAACGAGATATGTATTAAAGAAAGTACGGTTAAAAGCATGGAATTTGCTTTTGAAAATCATTAAATGATATAATGCTATAGCAAAGAAAAGGATTTAAAAAGACACAAGAGAAACATAAAACTTTACTATGGCAATAAATTGTACAAGAACAAAAAGCTATCGGATTTATTATTGAATTCAAAAAATAATAAAACATAAAAGATTGGTATCAGTATCGCAATTAAAAGAAAGCAGACACATACATAGTTCATTATCATGTAAATGAAACACTGAAGATTTATGTCTTATTCATTACTAGTAACTATACAACAACCATTAAAGCAACAGGTCATTCCTTTGATATGGCAGTGATTAAACCAATACATGTTCATAATTTAAGGCGGTACCCAACACGTTGACTAAAATTAATTTGGCTCGTTTAATTTTCATAAAATTTTGACAAAATATTAACTGTGACCCTTTGACAAAAATATAAAAATTCCAAAAAAATTGAACCAACCAATTTATCAAAAAATTTACACTGGTTATATAGCAGTTTGACAAACACTAATTTTGATCATGGAGAAACTTAATATACCCTGAACAACACAACGTAATTAAAACGTTTATCTAATTTTACAGAGTTATCTCCCTGTAGTGTTAGGTACCACCTTAAACACGACCATAGTTTCATGATTACGAATAAAAGATATATCAACACAATACTAAATAATGACACAAAAATCAAATCTCCCAAAGATGGTTAACTGCGACAACATAATGACACAAAAAACAAATCTCCCAAAGACGGTTAACTGCGACAACATAATGACACAAAAAACAAATATCCCAAAGACGGTTAACTGCGACAATCATTGAACATTAGAAACATGTCAGTTTATTTTCGATTTATGAGTTTAATTGTCCCCTTGATATCTTTCGTCCCCCTTTTTTTAATTTTTCTCCTTACACCAAAATAGTGATTAAACAATTAAACACCTCATCAAATATATATCTTCTGTTTACAACATTAAACGCTAAAGTCAAGTAATATCTTTATTTCCCGATATATGATACAAAAACTGCTACTTTGTTTTTGTTGATTATTTTTACACACCACAAATAAATAATGTCGTCATTGAGCAAAAACGATAGATGTAAAACAACAACATTAACAGCTCGCCACCTTCGGATTGAACATTTTCTATCTAGTGTCTGGTCATCTTTACATTAGTGTGTTTATATTTTTGTTTTTATACCATAGTGTTACTTTGAGCATTTCATTTACCAGGATGTATAAAAACACATGTAACACAAGGTTCCTGTCGTTTAACTCCCTTCAATAAGTTTTATCAATTTACCATCAAAATCACATTCAACATTTTTTAACGGCTAACTATTTGTAAAGACCTGTCAAAGATAACAGTGACACAACAGTAAATGATATGAATAATTCATACTGTTTATGACGTATTGGTTTCATATTAGCGCTATACGTATAAACATCATATTGCAAAAATCAGAAAAGATTAAAGAACATTGTACTAGGCTCGAAGGAAGATACAATTTATGATTTCTATCATATGATGTTTTTTTTATCCGAATCAATAAAATGAAACTCAAATTAAATTTGAAAACCAATTATCTGATCAGGTAAAATAGTAATACAATTTTATATTAAGACCATGATTTCTTTATGTCATTTTCCTCTTTCACATGGTGTAATTTCTGCATGTAAATTGAAATTTTTACATAAATTTTAGCTTAGAAATATCAATTCAACGAATATACACTCTAACACTGTTGATTGTTTTTGAAACAGGTGCAACCCACCATTTTTTCCTTTAAATCAAATAATAGTTTGCATCAAGTCTGAAGATTGTTTTGTCAACAGATTTTCTTTACATTAAAATATATCCTACATGTTGGCCCCTTTTAACGGTGGCTCAACTTAAACAATAGACAAGAAGAAAGTACAGCTGCAGGTGCATGACATATAAAACACAGTGTATGCGTATTATGATTATTGGGTGCAAAAACATTTTTATTATCTTTTATAAAACGATCACTACTAATAAAGAAGCGAAGTGGTGCATTAAAATTCATATTCAACCCATGATGTCAGACAACAACTTATAAAACAACTCCAAAACCTGAAATTTGAAAAAATAATATCGCAGTTTCCCTATTTCATAAAGCAAGTACTAGATTTGCACCTTGTACACATGATTAGATTTAAGTCGTTTGTGGGCCTTGTATTGCGGCATGATATACCAAATGTTATACGCATTACTGTATTGTTTTTATTAAATTTTAGTTGTATTTAAAACTTATGTGAGAAAAATAAGAGAAACACCAGAGGTCAATTTTGATTATCAAAGACGGACGAGGATAAATATCTTGAAAACAAATCATAATAGCATCAAACATAAGATTTACAACGAGAATTATAAATCAATTGAAATAATGCTAAAATAAACAATCCAAAAATTACTTTAGACAAATGGCTGTGATATATTTATTGGTAGTGTTAAAATCAATTTGAAAGTGATTAATTTTTTCTCAAGAAACCGTTTTGATGGGTGACAAAATTATTGTTACAGTTTTGGAAGATGTCTTTAATACAAATGTGTTTTTATTAATTGCCATGTGTTCTTTATCTATATTTTTAATTTGCAATAAAGGACTACTAAACAGGGTTTATGTGAATTGGTTAGATTTTTTAAACAGATGCATTGCAGGCATTAATTCATTTTTTGATAATTATATTTAAGTGTCGTATTAGGTTCTATAACAAAAACGTTTTAAGAACGGTAAATCATCCATAAACTTTTTTTAAGGTATATATCAAATAAACATTTTTAAATAAGGTAGAAATACATGTAGTTTCAGAATCAACTACAGATTTCAAGTATGACAACTTTATTTTACGCTTGATAAGAATGACATTATAATTAAAATAATGTCAACGAACTTAAACGTAAAATATACAAAAAACGTATGTCATTAACAACTTACAAATCAAAAGGTTTCAACCAAAAGAATGAGTTGACAACTACTTTCTCATTCCTGACTTGGTACAATTATTTTCCTAAGAGAAATATTGTATTTCAATTATGGTTTACCTGTTATAACGTCATCAGGCGCGTGCGCTAATTAGATGAGTTTCGATGTTTATAGAACAAAAGTTCGTGTTGATGTTCACTTAAATGAACGCAGATTCTTATTTCTGACACCCAAATCAGGCCTTATGAAATCTGGTATCACGGGGTTATATACTAGACAAAAAAGGAAACGTGACATGCTTATAAGATCATTTAAATTTTTTTAAACACAAAATTGATAACAAAAATTTAATGGAATAGTTAGCTAACATGATTTTGAAGAGAACAATAACACATTTTCTTTATTGAAAACAATATTGCACATTTTCAGACAATTTTAAGAGGACGAGTACAGAATTCGGGTTAACACGTCAATAATTTGTATGACCACCTCTTGCATTTATGACCGCCTGACACCTACGTCGCATGGAATCAATAAGACGTCGAATAAAATCTTGAGGGATGTTGTTCCATTCCCTGAAAAGTGCTGTTCGTAGCTGGGTTGATTTTGACTATTTCTGATGCGTCGTCCAAGTTCGTCACAAAGATGTTCAATTGGTGATAAATCTGGAAACATTACTGGCCAAGGCAACAAACGAATATGGTTATTCTCCAAAAAGGTCATTGCAATGTGTGCCACGTGACAACGGGCGTTGTCCTGCTGAAAAATGTGGTTAAAACGATGTCTTCGGAGAAACGGGTGTGAACAACTAGAGCCAAAATTTCGTCCATATACCTTGTTGCATTTAGGTTACCAACGATGATTTTGAGCGCGGTGCGTTCCTGGTAGGTAATTCCGCCCCATACCATGATTCCGCCACCACCAAACCGATCTGTTTCCTGCACGCACGCATACAAAAATCGTTCATTGCGTCTCCGGTAGACCCTGGCTCTGCCGTCGCTAAATTTCAAGTTGAGTTTAGATTCATCGGTAAAAAGAACCTGTCTCCATGTTTGCCTATTCCATCGAATCCGTACCCGTGTCTATTGAAGTCGCGCCATCCTGTGATGCTGCGTAAGGATAGGTCCCTTCAATGGACGACAAGCTCTTAGACCAACTTGACGCAATCGGTTACGAACTGTTTGAGCAGATATTCTGTTGTTATGTCTTCCGTGGGTTTGTCGTGCAGTTTGTGACGCGTTTACAAATCGATTTCGGAGATGAATAATGCGGATTTGTCTGTATAAACATAACGTCGTTTAACGTGGTCTGCCACTACGAGGGCGATCATTTGTTGTGCCAGTATCTCTCAGACGAGATTTAAGCCTTCTAGAGACATTAAAATGATTTGCAACCTGTAATTGGGTCATTCCAGTTTTTATAAATGAGTAAATTTTATAGATAAATCATTCCGGTTACTAGTTTTAATCATGAAAATATTTGAAATTAAAATATGTGATATTTTCAAATAAAAAACCAATGTTACATTTTTTTTGCCTAGTATATATCCTAGAAAATAAAATATAACTAATATAACCTTTTCATCGATGCAAACAAGACAAAAATAATATTCATAAAAGTCACATGCTGCAGACGGATGAAATCATCAGGATATTAAGATCAGTGTATCCAAACAGAATTCATTCTACTGCAAGCTCTTACAAAAAGGAAGCATATTGAATACCCGTTTCACAGATGATATCAGATATCTTTATTATGTCGTAACTTCACTTTTCACAGATGTGAACTACAGAATTGATTTAGACTATTTACCGAACTTGTAGTAACATAAGCAACAAGACGGGTGCTACATGTGGAGGAGGATCTGCTACCCTTCCGAAGCACCTGGCATCACCCCTGTTTTAGGTGGGGTTCGTGCTGCTTAGTCTTTACTTTTCTATGTTGTTTTTCTGTACTTTTGTTTGTCTGTTTGTCTTTTTATTTTGAGCCACAGTGTTGTCAGTTTATATTCATTCTATGAGTTTGACTGTCCCTGTGGTATCTTTTGTACCTCTTATATAGAAATGAGAAATTTGTGATTTAAAATTCGAGTAAAACTTACAACACAATACAAAAGGGACGAAAAATCGGAAACCATTAATTTTCACCGATTTGAGTCAAACCTCATCTATAACATACTTAAACGTACATCAAAAATCTATAAGAACTGAGATCGATAATATATATAATCGTTTAGTGTGTATTTGTGTGTAGATGCTAGCGACATAAACACAATTATAGATAGAAAAAAGAAAGTGAACTCGTGCAATGATTGAAGGTATGTTTAATTTCATGTTAAAGATGAAAATTATACGTTTGTACTCGTTTTTAGCCATATAAGAAATATTTCTTGATGATCGAGTCAGTCAATCAAATGATGTATCTTTTTTGTAACTTTCAATGTTGACAAGTCTTTTCTATTAATTTAACACGTATATTGCATGCGTTTAAATAAATAAGGCCGTTAGTTTTCTCGTTTGAATTGTTTTACCTTGTCTTTTCGGGGCCTTTTGTAGCTGACTATGCGGTATGGGCTTTGCTCATTGTTGAAGGCCGTACGGTGACCTATAGTTGTAAATGTCTGTGTCATTTTGGTCTTTTGTGGATAGTTGTGTCATTGGCAATCATACCACATCTTCTTTTTTATGTAATCTGTCTCAAGCGAACGGTTCAAAGTAAAGTTCACATGAATCAATAACTTTTAAGTGAATACTCCATCATCGATGGTATTTGAATCATTTGTTTGCAAAATTAAACCATACTGGCGATGTTAAAAGCGACATATTATTTAATTTTTTTCATTATATTAATTGAATAGAATAATCCTTGTCTCTTTTATATGTTGGTATGCTCATTATTAGTGATAATAACAGTTTCAACACGTTATCAATAACATCAAAGTTGATGAGCATTACCAACCAAAAATGTACGTTCCAAATACACTTAAGACAACGTAAAAAATATAAAATGTACCTTTACATAAGTCCTGCTAAACGAATTCCGTTTATTCCTTTTCCACACGGTGACATATCAGTATAAACTCGTCTAGGTTTTACGTTATGGAGACACATATTTGATTGAGATACATGGTGCCATATGTTTATTTGTGTCATGGGAGTTTTATTCTAGATAACTTTATGTCCATAACGTGTTATGAAGAGTATACGAGATAACAGTTTATTGAAATTCAAAGGAAATTTAGACATTTAAAACGGATTAAAAACACTTCATAAAACACATTATGAATATAGACTTATTCTGTTCTTGCAGAATGTGCCAAAGAGACAACAATCCGAACAAAGACCAGAAAATAGCCGCAAACCACCAATGGGTCTTCAACATAGGGAAAAAATCCTACAACCGGAGACGTGATTCGGCTGGTTTCTTAAAAACAAATTTGTACTGGTTTAGTGATATGGACGTTATACTTAACTCCGTAATATATATATACATTGTATATATATGAACTTAAAGTATAAGACTAACAAAATGACAAAAGGTCAAACTCTGAACAGAAATCATCCATCATTGTACGACGTGATAAAATCTTACAATCTTTATGATTGATTCAATATACAAATCGGGGCACCAGGTACAAATTCGGAGATTTCCAAAAAGATTATTTTAGTTTTTTTTAAATTTGATTTTAGATTGAGTTATTAAAAAGGAAAAAAAAATACATGAAACGACAACAGCATGATGACAAATATGATAAAAAGGTAAACAGAGGCAAATCAGCAGATAACTATGCACAATGTAAATTTGAACCACTCCAAATACTGGCCTTGATTGCAAGAGCTTCATAGAGATAAACAGATTCTACTCCATATGTTACGCCTCTTTTGCTCATCTAATCACAACGTACAATTAGTCCAATTCGGTTTGTGCTCACCAGAAAAATGAACAAGTTTTGGGTATTTATTGTAGTTTGTATTTTTGATTTTTAAACCAGTATATGTTTTCTCTTAATTGATGTTTGACTTATGAACAGCAGTATATTACTGTGTTCGTTTTTTAAATATTTGTATTCACTTATATTCCCAATTTTATTTATTTTTTCGTATCGGCTAAACTATGGTCAACTTCACAAACCTAATTATGTGTAAAATGTTCTAGCAATTTCTGAAAATACTACTAGACATCAACAATGCTGTAATTTGCTGTTAGAAACAAAGAGATGTGCTCCTGGACACATAACACCATTAACAATTATCAGTTTATCAGAGGAGAATACGTACTAACATGGAAATGAATATGTTATAAGCCTAGTACATTTGATAACTATTCACACCACTGCTTGTGGATGTTTCGTTCCCAAGATTATCATCAGCCAAGTGGTCAGCAGTACGATGTTGAATTGAATATCAATTATATGGTAATTTTTATAAATTTCCTGATTGCAAATCTATGATTTATTACTAAGAATTTTCTTATCCGAGGCATATATAACCGTATTTTGTTAAACTTTTCAGAATTTTGGTGTGTTAATGCTCTTCCATTTTATTTGTTAACTTGGTTGGCTTTCTAGCAGTTTTGATCTGAGCGTCAATGGTGAGTCTTGTGTTGACGAAACGCTCGTCTCGCGTATCAAATGATAAGCTTGGTACCTTTGATAACTATTGGCTCACTGTGAATCATTTTCATTTTAAGTATCTTGAGATAATTATCGGTGTTCTGCTTTTTTTCATGACCTGAGCTATCTTTGGCAAACATTTTGGCAAAATATGGTCTTCAATGATTTACATCTGCGTTCTTTATTCATAATTTCAACATTTACATTTGAGGAAGGTCCACTGATTGATTATTTTACCAAAAATGTACGTAGGGTGTACACAACCTATATTTTGAGTATTTTTTTTCTTTTAATTCTTTTTATATTTGGTTTACTAAGTTAAAATCGACAGTGTATAGAACAAATCATCAAAATATATAAGTATTGTTATTTCAGACGTTAAAATCACGTCACTCGCTGTTAGTTGCACATAGCTATACACACTCAAAACAATAAATAATAAACGTTACCTTTTCACCGAGGAAAATGACAACAACAACATGAACAAAGAATCCAAAAAATATCACATATTTAGACATGATGTGATACAGCCTTACAATGCTTTTTTTATTTATTATGCAGCATTAAAGCGAGGCGGTATAGACCAAGGAGATATTCAACGCTCACGAGTTAAAAAAAACAACTGTCAACGCAATGACAAGGAAAGATGTGTAAAAACCAAAACAGAGTCACAAAACAGTACTTCAAAACAAAAAAGTATGAACTCCATAAATATTAAGATATCCAGAATTGACAACTAATGAATAAAGCTTTTAGAAAAGCAACCGTATTTTAAATCGGGATAGAGATTTATATATAACTCGTAACACTATTTACCTGTTATTAATGTTTTTATCGGTCTTGACAAAGATGTCCAAAAAAATGATATACGTACAAACCTAATGGGACTGGTTATTGACAACAATTGAATTTAATTTAATCCGTAGCGCAACTTCAAACAAAGTCTTCAATGATTTTTTTAATTACACGCTAGCATTTTCATTTATATAGAAGACGAATATTCTAAATAGGTGTACAAGATATAGCTCAGACAATGCAACCAATATACAATCTAGCTTTATATAAGACCTGAATGACCTATTTTTCTTTTCCACATGGTGTCAAAACAGTATAACCTTCTCTATGTATTAAGTTAGAAAGACATATATCTGTAATAAAGTAGTGGAGGCACATCTTTAGTTTTGTCATGGGAGTGTTTATTTTAGATAACTATGTTATATTCATATAAGACTATACTAACTAACACTGTATTACATTTAGTTGGGAAATTAGGCCATAAACACGAATTAAACACAAAGAAGGAACTTCTTCATTTTAATCATTTACAAAAGATTCCAAAGATGATTTTCATTATGCTATGATATCTTATTTCGCTTTTTATTTCATGTGAGCTACCGTTACCTCTTGGTTCTGCACGTTAACATTTCAAACTGAGCCTATGTTTCTTTCATATTCATCCGTTCACAAGTTAATCATATATAAGTATTAGTGAAACAAGTATCAGTCTAAAATTGTATATGCCTGTATCACAATATCAAGCGATATCGCAATCTTATTTACTGAATTTATCAAAGATAATCAACAAATGAAGAAAAGTACATCTTGTATGTAGCTTCATATGACAAGGATTTGGATTGAACTGCCAACATTTCAGTAATCCTACAACACTTACACTTACTAGTTTTTGGTGGGGTTCCTGTTGTTTATTTTTCTATGTGGTGTCATGTGTACTATTGTTTTATATGTTTGTCTTTTCATTTTTAGTAATGGCGTTGTCAGTTTATTTTCGATTTATGAGTTTGACTGTCCCTCTGGTATATTTCGTCCCGTGAATTCTGAGTATTGCAAATAACACCTGCTAATGTGTCTTTTAACAAAAGTCTAAATTATTCAACTTCCTATCATTGGTGGACTGGCTATATATTAAAGCAGTTCGATCTGAGTATAACTAATCTGTTTCAGTAGATAAATCACACTTTGCTATTCACATCTTTTGAATTTATCAACAATAATTATCAAAGTGAAGTTATGAGGTTATCAGTACATTCTATAAGATATACGCTGTCCAGGCTTTCGACACATGAATTAGCAAAAACAATTTGAATATATCAATGAGCTACACTTAAACTTTAAATTAACTCATGATAAACACCAGGGTTACATTTTGTCTTTGTTAGACTTTAATTTCAATATTATCAAACTTGTTATATTAATCGAAACGCGAATTTCGGAAACATTGCAAACTTTTTCAATTAAATAACAATAACATCAAAATTATTACAATGAACACAGACTGAGGCTTTACTTATGCCTGGGTTTATATTAATGTACAGCAGACAGGACTCATTCAACACTTGTTGAGAGAACTTTAGCCTAACACCTGTTTAACCTTCAAATGTGAATACACTACCATATGTATGCATACATGTAAAATGAATAACTGTTCATTAAAAAAAACAATACCTATATAATTGACCAACACAGAAACATAAACTAACAATATTGATCTTAACTATGTACTTTTTATTATTCGTAGAACTATGAAATGGGTAGCTAGCCTAAGTGAAAATGAAACTAATTGTACTTGTCATTAATTTTAATCATCGTTCATCCATTATATTCAACTAATTGGTAATCCGGAAAAAAATGTTGTTAAACTATCGAACTTATGGAGAAATAAAGATGACTGTTAAGGGGGCTCGCGGGTCTAAATCGAAATTTTTATTTAATATAGGACTTCGCTTTATTTTTCTATAAATGAACTTTATCTTATACTTAAAAGAAAAATGAAATAAAAAAATGGGGTCACCGTTCATTTACGGTCACAATCTGCCATCGAAAGAAGCATACATTTTTGTTAATGTCCTTTTTTTCTGTTGAACTAATAGGAGAAACAGAAGTAATATCGAAATAAAAAAAGAACTAAATTACAGAAATCGCTTAAATTTTACAATTATTTAGTTTATGTACAACTTATTCGAAAACAACAATAAAAAATATAGGTCACCGATGAGTTAAAAAAGATATTTCAATTTTAATGCCAAAAAATGGCATTTTTGCACCAAAGGGAGATAATTTGGAGCTTTTTCAATGATATCTACATTTTAAAAGTCACCTAGGGCCAACACGAATTGGTTTTTTGGAAAGATTTTTGTAAAAGGTAATAAATAAAATTTGTAATGAAAAATAAATGTTTAATTTTTTCTGAAAATTTTATACCCGCGAGCCTCCTTAAATACGTATCTTTCAATATAATTGATGATAAGCCTCTGTTGTATTCTATCTCCATTAACGAGATATGTAAGAAAGAAAGTACGGTGAAAAGCATGGAATTTTCTTTTCAAAATCAATAGGATAATGTAATGCTATAGAAAACAGAACGATTTATAAAAACACCCGAGATTCATAAAACTTTATCAACAATTGTACAAGGCTTAGAACAAAAAGTTATCGGATTTATCATTGAATTCAAAATAATAAAACATATAAGATTGGTATCAGTATCGCAATTAAAAGAGAGCAGACACATATATAGCTCATTATCATGTAAATGAAACACTGAAGATATATGTTTTATTTATTACAAGTAACTATACAACAACCATTAAAGCAACAGCTCATTCCTTTGATATGGCAGTGATTAAACCAATACATGTTCATAATTTCAGGTGGTACACAACACATTGACTAAAATCAATTTGGCTCGTTTAATTTTCATAAAATTTTGACAAAATATTTACTGTGACCCTTTGACAAAAATATAAATATTTCAAAAAAATTGAACCAACCAATTATCAGAAAATTTAAACTGGTTATTAGAGCAGTTTGACAAACACTAATTTTGATCATGGAGAAGCTTAATATTCCCTGAACAACACAACGTAATTAAAACGTTTAGCTAATTTTACAGAGTTATCTCCCTGTAGTGTTAGGTACCACCTTAAACACGACCATAGTTTCATGATTACGAATAAGAGATATATCAGCACAATACTAAATAATGACACAAAAAACAAATATTCCAAAGACGGTTAACTGCGACAATCATTGAACATTAGAAACGTGTCAGTTTATTTTTGATTTATGAGTTTAATTGTCCCTTTGATATCTTTCATCCCCCTTTTTTAATTATTCTCCTTACACCAAAATAGTGATTAAACAATTAAAAACATCATCTATTGTATATCTCCTGTTTACAACATTGGACGCTAAAGTCAATTAATATCTTTATTTCCCGATATATGATATAAAAACTGTTACTTTGTGTTGATCATTTTTACACACAATAATAATGTCATCATTTAGCAAACACGATGGATTTAAAAACAACAACATTAACAGCTTGCCACCGCGGGATTGACTATATCTAGTGTCTGGTCATGTTTACATTAGTGTGTTTATATATTTGTTTTTGTACCATAGTGTTACTTGTAATTTCTTTTTGATAAGCATCCCTTGGTAACATAGGTAATATAACTCGGGAAAAATGTAAAATTTTTCAGTATGACTATAAGATAATACACGTGAGCATTTCATTTACCAGAATGTATAAGAACACATGTAACACAAGGTTCCTGTCGTTTAACTCCCTTCAATTTACCATCAAAATCACATTCAAAATTTGTTAACGGCTAACTCGTTGTAAAGACCTGTCAAAGATACCAGTGACACAACAGTAAATAATATGAATAATTCAAACTGTTTGTGACGTATTGGTTTCATATTAGCGCTATACGTATAAACATCATATTACGAAAATCAGAAAAGATTAAAAAACATTGTACTAGGCTCGAAGGAAGATACAATTTATGATTTCTATTACATGATGTTTTTTTATCCGAATCAATAAAATGAAACTCAAATTCAATTTGAAAACCAATTATCTTATCAGGTAAAATAGTAATACAATTTTATGTTAAGACCATGATTTCTTTATGTCCTTTTCCTCTTTCACAGGGTGTAATTTCTGCATGTAAATTGAAATTTTTACATAAATTTTAGCTTGGAAATATCAATTCAACGAATATACACTCTAACACTGTTGATTGTTTTTGAAGTCAGTATAAAAGGTTAAAATTCATACTGATTAGTATGCATTATGTAGCTAAAATAAAATTAACGGTACCAATTTTCTTGCACCAGATGCGCATTTCGACAATACATGTCTCTTCAGTGATGCTCGTGGTCAAAATATTTGAAATCCAAAGCTTATATAAAAGATGAAGAGCTATAATCCAAAAGGTACAAAAAGTATAGCCAAATCCATGAAAGGAATCAGAGCTTTGCATGAGGGAGATACATTCCTTAATTTATAATAATTTCTAATATTTTATAACAGCAAATTTTAATAACACAAAACATCCGTATTTTCATGCCAGTACCGAAGTACTGGCTACTGGGCTGGTGATACCCTCGGGTACTAATAGTCCACCAGCAGATGCATCGACCCAGTGGTAGTAATAAAATTAACGGTACCAATTTTCTTGCACCAGATGCGCATTCGACAATACATGTCTCTTCAGTGATGCTTGTGGCACAAAATATTTAAACTGGGTTTGTGGAAGACATCAATTCCAATATAAACAAATGTAAGTAGAATAACTTGAATTAGGGATGGATTGACATTTTTAGATGAAGAGATATGCATTGGGATATTTAACATTCATTACAATGTTTTTTTCATGTTAGAAGGATATTTTGCAATTCTAAATTGCCCTAAGTTGTACAAACATGCATCATCACAAACTATGAATCTATTTTTGTATAACAAATACTTGTAATTATTACCGTCCAATACATGTATATGAAGGTTGCAAGTTTTCAACAAATGCAATTATAAACATTGTTTAAAGTTTTAGTATAGGATATAAGGCCGATAACAGCCTGTGGCGTCATACTTATCTATCCAAAAACATTATTTAACTTGTCGAAAAGTTTTAGATAAAGAAGAGGCAATCAAATAATAGTTTTGCATCAAGTGTGTTCAATTGGTGATAAATCTGGAGACATTGCTGCCAAGTCAACAAACGAATATGGTTATTCTCCAAAAAGGTCATTGAAATGTGTGCCACGTGACAACGGGCGTTGTCCTGCTGATAAATGTGGTTAAAACGATGTCTTCGGAGAAACGGGGTGAACAACTAGAGCCAAAATTTCGTCCCTATTACCTTGTTGCATTTAGGTTACCAACGATGATTTTGAGCGCGGTGCGTTCCTGGTAGGTAATTCCGCCCCATACCATGATTCCACCACCACCAAACCGATCTGTTTCCTGCATGAACGCATAAAAAAATTGTTCATTGCGTCCCGGTAGACCCTGGCTCTGCCGTCGCTAAATTTCAAATTGAGTTTAGTTAAAAAGAACCTGTCTCCATGTTTGCCTATTCCATCGAATCCGTACCCGTGTCCATTGAAGTCGCGCCATCCTGTGATGCTGCGTAAGGATAGGTCCCTTCAATGGACGACAAGCTCTTAGACCAACTTGACGCAATCGGTTACGAACTGTTTGAGCAGATATTCTGTTGTTATGTCTTCGTGGTTTGTCGCGCAGTTTGTGACGCGTTTACAAATCGATTTAAGCCTGATAAAGTCTTTCTAGAGACATTAAAATGATTTGCAACTTGCAATTGGGTCATTCCACTTTTTATAAATGAAGTAAATGTTATAGATAAATCATTAAGGTCACTAGTTTTTAAATTAATATATGTTATATTTTTCAAATAAAAAACCAATGTTACATTTTTTTTTGCCTAGTATATATCCTAGAAAATAAAATATAACTATATAACCTCTTCATCGATGCAAACAAGACAACAAAAAATTCATAAAAGTCACATGCTGCAGACGATGAAATCATCAGGATATTAAGATTAGTGTATCCAAACAGAAATTCATTCTACTCCAAGCTCTTACAAAAAGGAAGCAATATTGAATACCGTTTCACAGATGATATCAGATATGTTCAGTATGTCGTAACTTCACTTTTCACAGATGTAGAACAACAGAATTGATTTAGACTATTTACCGAATTGTAGTAACATAAGCAACACGACGGGTGCTACATGTGGAGGAAGATCTGCTACCCTTCCGAAGCACCCGACATCACCCCTTTTTCAGTGGGGTTCGTGCTGCTTAGTCTTTAGTTTTCTATGTTGTTTTTTCTGTATTTTTGTTTGTCTGTTTGTCTTTTTATTTTGAGCCACAGTGTTGTCAGTTTATATTCAATCTATGAGTTTCGACTGTCCCTGTGATATCTTTGTACTTCTTATATAGAAATGAGAAATTTGTAATTTAAAATTCGAGTAAAACTAACAACGCAATACAAAAGGGACGAAAAATCGGAAACCATTAATTTCACCGATTTGAGTCAAACCTCATCTATAACATACTTAAACGTTCATCCAAAATCTATAAGGACTGAGATTGATAATATATATAATCGTTTTAGTGTGTATTTGTGTGCAAATGCTAGCGTCATAAACACAATTATAGATAGAAAAAGATAGTGAACTCGTGCAATGATTGAAGGTATGTTTAATTTCACGTTAAAGATGAAAATTATATGTTTGTACTCGTTTTTAGCCATATAAGAAATATTTCTTGATGATCGAATCAGTCAATCAAATGATGTATCTTTTTTGTAACTTTCAATGTTGACAATTCTTTTCTGTTATTAATTGAAAACGTATAATGCATGCGTTTACATAAATTAGGCCGTTAGTTTTCTCGTGTGAATTGTTTTACCTTGTCTTATCGGGACCTTTTGTAGCTGACTATGCGGTATGGGCTTTGCTCATTGGTTGAAGGCCGTACGTGACCTATAGTTGTAAATGTCTGTGTCATTTTGG
>NW_027267236.1:0-28803 GCF_963676685.1 Mytilus edulis
AAAACCAAAGACTCAGCAACAAGAACTCCGCCAAAAACTGGGGGTGATCTCAGGTGTTCCCAGAAGGATAAGCAGATCCTGCTCCACATGTGGTACCCTTCGTGTTGTTCATGTTTTTTTTTTATAAACACGGTAAATAGTCTTAATCCGAAGGTCTCATTCGGGGGGAGGGAAGAAGATTGTAGTTACGACAAAAGGAACGTACCCGATATCATCTGTGAAACGGTTATTCTATAACGGTCAAGCAACTTGAAACGGCGTTCGTAATTTTACGAAGGGATGATTTCAACTTCACCGTCAGCTTCCTTGCTAGCAGTAACTCTCAATTAAGGAAATCATGATAGGCAATACAAACCTGGGAATATTGTCTCAATTGGAATATATATAAACCCGTATGCAGGCGTTACTGCAATGTTGCTACACAGAAATGACAAGTCACAATTGGAAAGCTGAAATCATCTCTTTTGTCGTAAAGTTTTGTTTTCAACCGATTTTGATTATCAATTTTTAGATGGAAGTCAAGATATGAGGCAAATTTGTTTAGTTCGTTCTTATGTTTGCACCGCTACACCACTGTCCAATGTTAGGGGAGGGGTTGGGATTTTCGCTTACATGTTTAACCTCGCCACATTCTGTATAAAATAACATTGAGAATGGAAATGGGGAATGTGTCAAAGAGACAACAACCCGACCAAATAAAAAAACAACAGCAGAAGGTCACCAACAGGTCTTCAATGTAGCGAGCAATTTCCATTCCCGGAGGCGTCCTTCAGCTGGCCCCTTAACAAATATATACTAGTTCAGTGATAATGAACGCCATACTAATTTCCAAATTGTACACAAGAAACTAAAATCAAAATAATACAAGACTAACAAAGGCCAGAGGCTCCTGACTTGGGACAGGCGCAAAAATGCGGCGGGGTTAAACATGTTTGTGAGATGTATGTGTCTGTCCCGAATCAGGAGCTGTATCTGTTTTATATACAAGACGCTTTAACTGTACAGTTGTTGCTAGTGTACTCTCTTTGAGGTCCGGGCTTCTTGTTTAAATCAGATTGTTCAAACAGGCCTGGTACTAAGGTTTAGCGTGACCCCATCTCTCAATATTGCAGTGAGTGTTTGCTGATAGACTATGCTTCCCTGTTGTTCCGATAGTTATAGACAATTTTGTCAATACTGTTTCATGCAAAAGTTTACATAATTTGTTTCATACATTCGTTTGCAATTATGTTTCATACGCTTAGGTTTCACTCTTTAGTTCCAAACGTTTGGTTTAAACAAGTATCAGGACTGAAAGGGTTGTAATAAAATTAACGGTACTGATTTTATTGCACCAGATGCGCATTTTGCATGAGGGAGATACATTCCTTAATTTTTAATAATATCTTATATTGTAAACTGTTTTAATTCATCAGGTTCGGGTTGGGTTGATAGGTGTAGAAATTTTTATATAAGTGTCACTGATGAGTCTTATGTAGACGAAACGCGCGTCTGGCGTACTAAATTAAATATAATCCTGGTACCTTTGATAACTATTCAATTGATGAAGTATTTCTTTTAACTTTAGTAGTACATGTATAGCGTAAACCGTTTGACTTAGAAATGTTGCATTGCTCTTCAAATCCCAGGAACTGGTACAAAGGTGCCAAAACAAACTAAGTTGGGAAAGAGTTTTGAGAATCTCCCCTCATATAATAAATGTTGGGAGTTGTATTGATTAAAATGCACAATAGATGGAAAAAAAGACATCTCCAAACAATATATTTAAACTGTGTGACTGATTGGACCGTATCAAACTAGTGTGTTTGTTACTTTTGCTATCTTCTGCTTACTGGGAAAATGTGCACACCAAAATCCAGGTAAGTCTTTAATTTTCAGAAACTTAGACTATATATAACTTTTAAAACTAGTTCCTGCTATGCCTTCAAACTTTTCTAGATATATCAGTCTGTCTGTTCTCATATAAGATTTTGTGGTGTAAACACGGCCATATTTTCAATTCATTATGAACGTTTAAATTGTAGTAGGTTTGACCTTCCCACGACGATCGACTCGTCTGAATTACTTCCGAGTATAGGATATTTGCATTGAAAGACATAAAATTGAGAATTGAAATGGGGAATGTGTCAAAGAGACAACAACCCGACCAAATAAAAAACAACAGCAGAAGGTCACCAACAGGTCTTCAATGTAGCGAGAAATTCCCGCACCCGAAGGCGTCCTTCAGCTGGCCCCTAAACAAATATATACTAGTTCAGTGATAATGAACGCCATACTAATTTCAAATTGTACACAAGAAACTAAAATTAAAATAATACAAGACTAACAAAGGCCAGAGGCTCCTACCTTGGGACAGGCGCAAAAATGCGGCGGGGTTAAACATGTTTGTGATATCTCAACCCCTCCCCCCCTATACCTCTAACCTAGCATGATCCATATGACGGGTTAATACCATCCGAAAACCTAGAGTAATTGGTTGTTGTTCTTGTCACTAAAACTTTTATCTTTTATTATATATAATAAAATAAAGGGAGAATTTTTTTTTGATATTCTTTCATAACTTTGTCATATTATAAATTTATGTTTTCGTCTAAAACATAATTTAGTCAACCAGTATGTTACAATGAAAATGACATTTCTTATACAGGTCTTTAAGAAATATCGACCTTCTTTAGCTGATGTAGCATGACTTTGTCTTATCTGTGTTTATCTGCTTGATTGTATGGTAGTTGGTATAAAGTGGTCCGAGGATCGACATAATATATGGTTTACTTTTTCCAATTGTGACTTGGATGGAGAGTAGTCTCATTGGCAGTCATACCACATCTTCTTATATCTATATTATAGTGTGATTTATCACCAGGTAGACCTTGTATTAAGTATGATTATTTTTGGACAAATAGCAGGATGTCTCATGGTTATTGTACGACGAAAGATAAAGATTGGCTGTCTGATTTTGTCATTGGTGAAAATTATCTCGGGTATTCAACGATTTACTGCATGATTTGCTATATGTCTGTTAAGATATAGAACAACGACAACACAAAGTTTTTTAATTTTGCAAACGATATAACTTATATTATCAATTAGTAATGATAAAGAAAACGTAGACGAATAAATAAAGGCAACAGTAGTATACCGGTCTTCAAAAGTCATAAATCGATTGAGAGAAAACAAATACGTGTAACAAACTGAAACAAAGGGAAACACATCAACTTTAATAGGAAATCAAAGAAACAACGGGAATCCTGAATCGCAACAAACACAAACGTCAACATTGTCATTGATATGGTCATAATTATAAATTAACTGTGAATTTCGAATTTTTGAAATACTATGGCTTTTTTACCGTATGAAAAGATAAACCTTAGCTGTAAAAAACTTTTTGGACTTTTTGGTCTTCCATGCTCTTGGATTTCGTACTTACTGTATTTGACTTTTTTAAAGTCTTTTTGATTCGAGCGTAACTGATGAGTCTATTGTAGACGAAACGCGTGTCTGGGGCAAATAAAAAATGTCAATCTGTCATTTATGGTCAGTTTATATACATAGAAACGAACTATTTGATAACCACTGCCATATTCCTGACGTGGTGCAGGACATTTATAAAAAAACTTGGTTGGTTGAAGTCTACCGATTTAATTAAGCTAGTTTTTTTTCTAACCTTCACCACGCACGGCCTATATTACAAACCATACAGCTATATATTTATTGTTTATTTGATCTCTTCCCAAACATGCATGAAATTTCAGCAATTTGACTTTAAGTAACCAATATTCAATAATTAATAAACTAAGATAGCAACTCCTTTGGACAATTGTTATCTCAAAAACTAAACTAATTGTTAACGATTAATAATTATATGCTAGGACCTTGCTATGTTCCTGATATTGGCTTTAAACATGCGTGATATAAATGTAACGTGCGCGCTCTTATATTTGTTTTTACGTACTGACTGTACATTTTGTATCTTGTAACTGAATATAAATGAGTTTATCCTAAAAAGTTTCATCTCTTTTTTACTTTCTTCCAGGTATACATACTATCAAAAGATGATGAAACTCCATTTTTCAGGTAAGTTATCTTTATCACTTTGCAATGAATCTTTGTTCTTAGCCCACAACAATTTGATTCCTTGTTCGACGGACCCGCCCTCACCTATGTTTTCAAAACAGATTTAAAAAAAAAAATTTATGTTCCCGCTTCCCGCATCCCGGAAATGTAATCATGTCCATTTCCCGCACCGTTTTTTGTTGTTGTAAATATATAAAAAGATATCAACATTCGTTTTTAAAATCACAGTCTAACCTGTATATAACGATTTTAAACATAAAAGAACCCCACCACACTGTGTAAATATCTGTGAAAATACTTGTAATTCTGCATGAAACCTATTTATCCAAAGTGGGAGTGCTCCGATTTTATAACAGCGGAAATATCTGTAAAGAACAAAAAATTGGTTTCTTTCCTCCTTACTTATATTCCCTATCAAAAAAAAATGTTCGTTTCTAGAATAAAGTACAAAGAACTTCTGAAGGATTTGCCTTCAACTGAAATTATATTGTATGCTGGCGAGACAAAACTTAAGCATAGCCGCTGCATGTTTATGCACCTCCCCTGATTGATTCCTGTCGTATAGCAGTTATCGTTTGTTGATGTTGTTCATTTTTATTTCCCGTTTGGATATATATAATGGTTGGTTTTACTGTTCGAATTGTGTACGCTTATAATTTTGGGGTCCTTTATAGCTTGTAGTTTGGTCTGTATCAATGCCCTGTGTTAAAGGTCGTACTTTGACCTGTGTTTGTTATTATCAGTTTGAGATCAACCCTCCCTCTGACAAGGGGTCATTTTAATGATGTTGAAAAAAAAATAGAAATACCAAGGATTTATATAGTTCTTCTATAAAAAAAAAAAAAAAAAAACCTTTGAAAACTTAGAATTTTGTACTCAAAACAGAACAGTTACATCATATGTTAAACAGCTTTTTTAAAAGAGGGGTCAATTTATTTTGAATAATATTAAACTGTTAAAGTACATGTGTTAATTTAAAATGGTTAAAAAGTCCAGGAATATTACAAAATTCTTGTGCATATTTTGGCCATTTATTACCAGATAAATATATAGTTCTTTGAAAAAATATGAGCCCTTTTGTCATGTTTGTACAAACAAATATATTATAACTTATATTGATTCCTCATGAAACATGTAAACATTAAGGGGTTGCCCCAAAACTGATTATGACTTTGATGGAAAATTGTCTTATTGTCAGTCACACATACATAAACCAGATTTAATTATTTATTGGTGAACAGGGAATAAATACTTTAGAAACTAAAGAAATGTCAAAGTACAAGTGATAAATCAAGTTTTAATATTGTCAAAACCTACTTTTTTTATGTTTTAAACAAAATTATAATCGCTCGCCTTCACTTTTGAAGCTTCGCCTCAAATATTTGCAAATGGAATATATTTTTATTAAAATTTTCAAATCGCTCGCTCGCCCCAAAATTTGGAGTTCAAAAATCCGTACAACAAGAAATTAAATTGGTGTGGCCTAAGAATGAAAACTGACCATGTTAAGACTTGACAGTAAAGTATACGCTTAGTTTGAAAAAAAAGTTTGTTTATACTGCTTTACTTTTGTTTGGCCGTCCTTTAGTCCGTCTATTCATCCGTCACTCAATCAATCTCTCAATCCGGCAGCCAGTCCGTAAGATACATGCATATTTTTCGTCAAATCTTTCTGCATATACCGTAGTTAACTGCAATTGCTGATATGCTTATATATAGGCGATTGTGTGCTCCCGTGTTATATTTATTTTATATAGTGATTAAGATTATAACGCAATGTTTACTGTTGTACCCCTTTTTTTGACATTTTACGGAGTTGGGTATGTCTGATATACTTACATTTTACAAGAGTTTCTGAAACTTGATTTCGCAGTTTATATAAATCAGATATACCGTGTGATGCGTTTTTCATATAAAGCCAAAAGTTACGCATCAATTAGAGTACTTGCGGTTACAGAAAGCTAGTTCAAAGACAATAACAACTTATAAATAAATCATTATCTTCCGAAACGAATTGTTTGTATCTTTTGTTCAAATAGACAGTGTATTTTTTCAAATGAATTAGGATCTGTTCGATTTTAAGAATTAGAAAGTTATTTTGGACTGATAATATAGAAGATTTTATCTCCTTAAATATCTGATTGAAATGTCTTACCAATAGGAATAAAAGCTTGATTTGAAGATACAAATCTCATCACGATTAAATATCAATAGATAGCAACAGAAAGAGGGAAATAGAAACAGCCATGTATAAAAGCTTTAGTTTCCTCATGAAAGTGATGAACGGTGTCAAGAGACAATTGAAGCTATATTATTGTGTCTGTTGTTTCAGGATATTGCTATATAAATCTGATAGAAAACTTTGTTTTATATGACTATATTTGTAGGGTGATCTCTATATGCGGAATTGCATTGTTGGTATATGCAGACGTTCCAAGAGGATGAGTTTATTTGCACGTTCATCGTCAGCCTTTTTTGCAGGAAACTGGAAAATCGAGAATGACAGGAAAAGATTATATTACTATGGATATATTTTCCTCTAGGGAATTAGGAAACTATCCCTTCATTGATAAGAGAATAACCTTGTATGACAGCGACTTGTCAAGCCTAACTTATTTTATGAACACAATTATGATGACAGGAGGTTATATACTGCTGTTATCATATTGGATCGAAAATACCAATTAAAAAAAAAGACTAGATTCAAAATGTACTGTTTTGTTTTAAGTCTTGGATTCATATTTTAGTAACTTTGACATATAATTTTGGCACTGAATGGACTTATGTGTCCGTTTTTGTTATCAATTTAAAAAAATGAATAACTGAAAATACCGAGCTCGAAGTTACCTACAAATAAGGATATAAAGATTTCTTTTATAAACGGTCGAGGTTTAAACAGCATACAGTACATTAATCAAACTGCAACTAGTTCGTTCTGTATTAAAAAAGCTTTAAGAATTCCAATGGGGACTAACTGTGCACTTATTGCGGACCTCTTTTTGTATTGTTATGAGTTACAATTTATGACAAAAATAAGCAAATACCCATCAAAACAACATCTGATAAACAAATTTAAGAATACTTTTAGATATTTGGATGATATTTTGGCTCTCAATAATGACGACTTCAGTATGTATATTAATGAAATTTATCCTGGTGAACTTACCTTTAAATAAAGGTAATACTAACAATGACCCTTGCCCTTTCCTCGATCTTGATATCTATATCACTAACGGAAAGCTGAATACTCAAATTTATGATAAAAGGGATGATTTTTCATTTCCTATCGTTAATTATCCGTTTTTAGATGGTGACGTTCCCTTGTCACCATCTTACCGTGTTTATATATCTCAACTTGTACGATTCGCTCGTGTATGTTACAATATAACTGAAAAAATTATTACACCAGGGTTTTCGATATTACAAACTAGTCAAAACATTTACTAAATTTTGTCATCGGTATAAAGACATTATTCGTAAATATAGCTCCACATGCATACTTCTTATACGTTCAGGTATTTCACATCCAATCTTTTTATGGAAATATTCTTTATAAAGCACAAAGGTGTCAGTATTCACCTCATAAACTTACAAAACCTTTCAATAGACTTATCAAGAAGGGATATAATTACGATACTGTTGTCAAGTCATTAAAGATTGCATATTTTGGCGTTAATATTGAGTCACTGATAAGGTCTTTGCGTAGGAACTAAACACATTTATTCTAAAAACATGTTGACATGACACAGGTTCTCATATATGTTATGATGGTATGATACTAAACCCCTAACGGGAAGGATTGTGCCTGATGTTCATATGATGAAATCATAATCTTTCAGTCAGTTTAATTGAAGTCTGGAGCTGGCATGTCAGTTAACTGCTAGTAGTCTGTTGTTACTTATGTATTATTGTCATTTTGTTTATTTTCTTTGGTTACATCTTTTGACATCAGACTCGGACTTCTCTTGAACTGAATTTTAATGTGCGTATTGTTATGCTTTTACTTTTCTACATTGGTTAGAGGTATAGGGGGAGGATTGAGATCTCACAAACATGTTTAACCCCGCCGCATTTTTGCGCCTGTCCCAAGTCAGGAGCCTCTGGCCTTTGTTAGTCTTGTATTATTTTAATTCTAGTTTTCTTGTGTACAATTTGGAAATTAGTATGGCGTTTCATTATCACTGAACTAGTATATATTTGTTTAGGGGCCAGCTGAAGGACGCCTCCGGGTGCGGGAATTTCTCGCTACATTGAAGACCTGTTGACGACCTTCTGCTGTTGTTTTTTTTATTTTGTCGGGTTGTTGTCTCTTGACACATTCCCCATTTCCATTCTCAATTTTATTATTTTTGTCATTGTCAATTTCATAATGGATCACTTTTTCTTTAATCAGGACTAAGGGATAAAACTATGCGTATACCAGAAACAAAACACAAACTCAGAAATAAATAAAAATAATCGCAGAAAACATGAAGCTACAATGTCATCTGATGAAAATAAATTCATCATTGATACCAGGATTTGAATTTTGTATTTGGGCCAGACAGAGATGAGGCTTGTAATACCAGCATTACTATAAATGTATTTTCAATCTTGGATGAAAGGCATCAAAAACAACTTTAATTGTCATCCGTAAAGACCAACCAAGGTTATCAGCTTAAACAAAACCAAGACAGTATAACTATTTGAACTCGGGTGTACCGTGAAAACAAAATGAAAACGAATACGCATATGATTTTTCCTTGAAAATTATTTAAAATGAATACCAACTAACTATCAAATACAAGAAGAGAAGAAAACATGAATACATTATTTGTATATGTTTTGAATCGAAACGGCAATAGTTAAGTACACGATGTTCAAACTCATACCCAGTACAAAGTACATCCGTACTTGCATAAAAAGTCGATTTAAATTTTCATGTGATTTACAGTGATTTAATGTTATAAGGACTCATTTCGAAACGTTTTACCCCGTACATAGCTCTGTCACATTGTCCAAAATTTGATAAACATGCTTGTACACCGAACGTTTTTGAGATAGAAACAACTCTTCGAAAAATCTTCGGCATTCCCATAAGAACAAACTGTGCACAACTCCTTGTCAACCTCGTATTATCTCCTTATTTTCGTGCGATCTAGACTTCCTTCAGACAACAACAGGTAGATTCAGGAAGCCAGATCAAGGAAGCAAGGTTTGATATTAATATCACACTGGGCTTTGGAGTTACTTTGAATCTAACTACTCTAGATCGGTGTCAATCAGATTTGGTTAATAACAATATGCCAATATCAGTTAAAATTTATAAAGTAAGCCTTTAACGTAGGAATATGAAAATAGTATAAAGATTTGACCTTTACTACTCTTTCAGCACGTATTAGCATTCTAAACTTTTATTAGTAGGCGCTAGCATTATTATTTAAAGTTTCGCAATATACCATGCTTTATTTACAATTCACATTAACCCTGTACATGCACGTTGTTGTTCAAGTGTGGGCGATGGAGGAACTTTTCTTGAGTGGTTCAAATGAATTTAGTACAATACTTGAAATAAGTAAACATACACGATAAAATCTTAAAATAATCTTTAAATTATCTGATGTTTTGACAGGAGTCATCTTAGTATCAAATCATTCTAATCATTCTATGTGTATCGATTATACACAAAACACTAACTGCCAAATTTTCATTTTCATAAGTCGAAACGCACGATATTAGATCTGAGTGTTCTATATATCTAGCTACGGTTAAAACAATGTAAATAGAGTTAACTTAAAATGAGATTAATACAGTCTGTCTAAGTTAGTCTTTGTAATTAACTCTTGTCTGTCTCTTATGTTCTATCACCTCCTTATCAATTCAAGCTAGGTACAGTATATGCTTTATTCACCAGTAATAACATAATTCAGTGGTTGTCGTTTGCTTATGTTATTTGTTTTTCGTTCATTTTTTACATAAATAAGGCCGTTAGTTTTCTCGTTTGAATTGTTTTATTTGGTCTTATCGGGGCCTTTTATAGCTGACTATGCGGTATGGGCTTTGCTCATTATTGAAGGCCGTACGGTGATCTATGGTTGTTAATGTTTGTGTCATTTTGGTCTTTTGTGGATAGTTGTCTCATTGGCGATCATACCATATCTTCTTTTTTATATAATAACAACATTGACATTTCCATATTCCACTTTGTTAAATAATTATAAAAAAGAAGATGTGGTATGATTGCCAATTAGACAACTCTCAACAAGAGACCAAAATGACACAGAAATTAACAATTAAAGGTCACTGGAAAACCTTCAACAATGAGCAGAGCCCATACCGCATAGTCAGCTTTAAAAGACCCCGAAATCACACTTTCGAAAAATTGCGCAGAATTTATCTTTGTTTCAAATAACGATACTTGGTAAGAATAAAGATTATCCTGTACAGTACTAAAGAATAAAAAACACATAATTTTACATTGAAAATAAGGAAAATAACCATTACTGTAAGTTTACCAATCAAATTATCAAACATATATGTCTATGTCACAAGTTTTTGTTTTATTGCAATAAAATGAACCCTTTTTGCCACTGGATGTGACGAACTACGATTTGGTTGTATAATAACAATAAACAATCAATAACACATCACACACATACAAACAAAAAGATGCTACTAGAGGATTTTCTTCTTGGCTGGAATTTTACCAATGATTAAAAAATAGCAGCCCAATTGAATCATATCATTGTGTTGACGCAAAAATGAATTGGAAATCTTGGGTTCAAATAACATAGAGATTCGATTAACTTAACATATCACTATTGAATACACTTACTCATGATGTCATCCAAGTTAATGGGCAAGGAAACTCGATATACTAGTGAAGTGAAATTCTTGTTAAAAAATCGTAATACACCTTATCACTTATTTTGTTTCCGTAAGATTTTGGCAACACAACAAATAATGTCTGACGCAACAATGGAAAAGTGATCGTTTTAAGATGTTCAATAGTTCAAGAAAATTCCCAAATAGCGATTAAGTCTAGTGGAGTCGAAAAAATAATAAAAAATAGATATGAGACTGACAATCTTACAAAAGACAATAACAATCAAAACAAACGAGTAAACAAAGACCCATACAACGAAAGGACATTTGAATCAACAAGTATAAATAATAAATAAGGAAACAACACTAACTCCTCTAAAAACTGGGAGTGAAATCAGGTGCTCCGGAAGGGTAAGCATTTCCTGCACCGTAAACGGCACCCGTCGTGTTATTTCTTTGTTCAGTTCGGTGAGGATGGAGGATTATTATGACTGAGGAAAAATATCAGATATGATTTCTGACACACTTTTTTCATAACGGCCAATCAGCACATAATGGCAACCGGTAACATTTCTTGAGTGATGACCATAATTTGATTGATTCAAAGCCGAGTCTTAGCAACTTTTGACTATTTACCGGATTTGTAATCACATAAGCAACACGACGTGCCATATGTGGAGCAGGATCTGCTTACCCTTCCGGAGCACCTTAGATCACCCCCAGTTTTTTGGTGGGGTTCATGTTGTTTATTCTTTAGTTTTCTATGTTGTGTCATGTGTACTGTTGTTTTCTGTTTGTCTTTTTCATTTTTAGCCATGGCGTTGTCTGTTTGTTTTAGATTTATGAGTTTGACTATCCTTTTGGTGTCTTTCGTCCCTCTTTTTTTTTTTAGAAAGCAGTATTCCTCGTTCAACAAAATCAACGTACTTTGAGCTAGCTCTCGAGTAACGTATCAATTGAGACACATCAACTCCATATGCTGGTATATAAAATATGCGAACACATCACAAATAATCAAAATGTTCAGACATAAAAATATATCAAATACACAAATATATGCCTGTTTGTCTTCTTCATTTTAAAAATGGTGTCGTCCGCTTATTTTCTACTTGTGAGCTTGAATGTCCATTTGGTATCCTCAACCTCGCTTATATGACTTGTTCATTAGAACATATTTCAGGTTTTTTTTCTATACATATCGGTAATGATACTGTTTTATAAATCTTTAACACCTGATGAACATTATACTTTGATGAGACCTTATTTAGATAATCTATAAAAATCATAGTCTCTATAATCTCATAAAAGCACTTAAAAAACAAGTGCTTTTTATCTGTGTAACTCACAAAAATAAAAATATTATCGGTTATACTTTAATCTAAAGTCCGATATAGGTAAGATGCATTGGCTCATGCATTTAAGTGCGACATGGTGCAAACTGTTTGTTCATATTTAATGTAAAACATTACACATTTCAGCGGATTTATTTTAGCAAGACTGGTATGTATTTTTTTTATCTTTTTTATATCTAATTAGAGCCAAACTAATAATTTCAAAATAGATTTACAAAAGCGTATTTGTTATATTAACTGTTTGCACAGCAGTTAATATAGAAAATACGTTTTTGTATGTCTATTTTTAAATGATAAAAATATCAGTATTAAGCCTGCTACATTTACAGGGGAAAAGACGGACAACTCCTAGTCCAACGTAGTACTCAGTCTAGATTATTGTAACATTGTAAAATGAACAAAACAGATCTACAGGATAATGAAGCTCAAATATTGAATACAATCAAAAGAGCATCAATATAAATGACTAGAGAATAATAGTTTGCAAAAGTAAGAAAAAAACAGTGAAAACTGTTCGAACAATGAAATATATTACTGATTACAGAAATGAACAAGTGAAAGAAAAGAGGGACGAAAGACACCAAAGGGACAGTCAAACTCGTAAATCTAAAACAAACTGACAACGCCATGGCTAAAAATGAAAAAGACAAACAGAAAAACAATAGTACACATGACACAACATAGAAAACTAAAGAATGAACAACACGAACCCCACCAAAAACTAGGGGTGATCTCAGGTGCTCCGGAAGGGTAAGCAGATCCTGCTCCACATGTGGCACCCGTCGTGTTGCTTATGTGATTACAAATCCGGTAAATAGTCGATTTCGGTAGATCACATTCACAATTCACAATTCACAATTTAATAACTATCAATGTATATTTTTTTTTAATTAGCCATGGCGTTGTCAGTCTATTCTCTATATATGAGTTTGACTCTCCCTCTCGTCTCTTTCGTCCCTCTTTTAAAAAGTCAAAAATAGACAGCAGTTGATGTAACTATTTTTTCAACAAGTTCAGCTTTATACGTGAAACTCCACAAACATTTAAGATGATAAACGGCGAAGCCATGGCATTTTGATATAAAAGACCAAACGACAATAAAATGCATATATTACAAAAAGAGGGGACGAAAGACACCAAAGGGACAGTCAAACTCGTAAATCTAAAACAAACTGACAACGCCATGGCTAAAAATGAAAAAGACAAACAGAAACTGCGAGCTACTACTCACTGATGTAACCACCGCCGCAAGTGGTGGATAATTTTAATATTGTAAAAATATGCAAAAGTTCGATAAACAGGAAGTTGTCGAGTGATGAATCGGAAAACGCATCACACAGTAAAGCTGACTTATATAAACACTGAAACCAAGTTTTAGAAATCCATGTATTGTACTGTTCATTTCCATATTGTTAAAATATGTTTCAAACGTGCAATACCCAAATTTATTGTATGTACTGTCTGCCTCTGTTTCTGCATGAGTATTGTTTTGTTTTTTTGTTAAATAACATTATAAAAAGTTGTTAGTCATAAAGAGCATCTTATTATTTTAGTTTACACTTACCTTTTTCTTAGATCACTTAGAAATAAATAATTCATATTCGAGAAGTCCAGAATATTGGAAATGCATAGTTCCAACTTCTGGTACCAATGTTTCATAAATAAATTCAATGATTCATCAAAATAATATAAGAGTAATTTTATTTGATTTTTGTACATGTAGTCTTCATCATTATTTCATCATGTTTATAGAATATTATACAATATCAATAGGACATCTCCTTGAAATAAGGGGACCTCGGTGGTCGAGTGGTCTTAGTAGTTAATACTGTATTCACTAGCCAGTCAACACTGTAACCGTGTAGGTGCACTTGACTCCAATCTTAATTGAATAGGATTGTAAGTTTTTCTATCGAAGGTCGGTGGTTTTCGTAGGGTACTCCGGCTTCCTCTACCAAGAAAAAACTGGCCGCCACAAAATAGCCTGTATGCGGTGCTTAAAAGTGGCGGTAAAACACACAAAAAAACAAATCAAATCAACCTTATGATGAGTGCAAATATACAACTTTGATATCCTTTTGATCGGATTCGAATAAATCGTCTTTGATACCCAAATATTTAAAAGAAAAAAATGGTAACGTCAATATAAATTATGTACAGATATATTACGCTTAACATTACAATAAGTCATTAGGTCCAGAAGACATTCTAAAAGTAATGATTCGATGTTTTACTAGTTTGCTTTAACAAAAAATGTTGTGCTTTTTTCAGGTTTTTTTTTATGACAGATAATAAAGAGTATGGACACTTACCTTGTTTTTTTGGCTGGTGAGTGCCGGCATTTTAAAATTTATTATCATCTTAATTGTTTACTGATGCTAATTATGGAGGGTATACTCAGAAATGATATGCAACCTATCTTTTAAAATATCTGTAGGGTTTTAAAATAGATGTTCAATATTAACAGTTCTTGTTCATACATGAACTATATAGTACATACATGTAAATGAAAAAGTAAAATCATAAAAATACTGAACTTAGAGGAAAATCAATTCGGAAAGTCCATAATCACATGGCAAAATCAAAAAACAAAACGCATAAAAAACGAATGGACAAGAACTGTCATATTCCTGACTTGGTACAGGCATTTTCAAATGTAGAATATGGTGGATTAAATCTGGTTCTATAGCGCTAACCCTCTCACTTTAATGACAGTCTCATCAAATTCCGTTATATTTCCATTGATGCGTTAAATAAACAGGCACAATAAATACAATAGCCAAAATTTGAGTACATCAGTCATTATATTATAACAATTTTAAAAGGAACAATTTAACAGAACACAAAAACATCTACTATCTACGAACACATTCATTGATTGGAGTGTCTGACGTCAAAAAAATCTGTATACGTCACATAAACTTGTCGTTCAATGTGCATATAAACAATTTTAAGATTTACATATGCAATGTTAGCATACAGGGTTAAAAAAATTTAAGTATGTAAGAATAAATTTCAGAAATAGACCGAGATTTAAACTAGTCAAAAAGTTATATATAGAATTTATAAGAATCCGAAAATAGATAATTCCACTACGTGATTGAATGATTTTGACGTTTGTGGTTCAACGTATATAGTAATTATAATAGAAATATATCATAATGAAATATAGTAGAACATTTTCATCTTTTAACGTACAGAGACACGTTATAAGAACAAAAGAAATACAAAAAGTCGCATATACAAAACAAACCATAAAAAAATGAAAGCCAATATAAACACATTGACGAGATGCATAAGTACCGAGCCACGTCAAACGGATATCACATAAAACCTTATTTGGCACAAAGTCCTCTTTTTCTATCAAATGCAATAAAATAGTAAAATATAATGCTTTGCATTAAGTTTCCGCTTGGAATATGTACTAAATGGTATATCTCTATTATATTATTCATTATATCTGTAGTGTTGATACAATTGAGGTTTGAAAAATTCGTACAAAAATGGCTACAGAAGGGTACATAAACCTTAAATAAATCATTATAAATACATCCCTACTTTTAAAATGCAAACAATAGATTGTCTTGGTGATAGTGGGGGGGGGGGGGGGGGGGGGGGGGGTAATTCAGACAAGGCAGTAGCATGGCGTAAGGCAGAACTTCGAATAATATTTTTATAAATTACATTTAATTTATATCAAACAACAAGCACGAGAACGACCCAAAATCATACGATACCTATAATACCTGTTTTAAAAGTCGCAATGCGATAAAATATTGTCCAATGGTATACATTGTAAACATAACATTCTAAAAACATACCAAAACAAATACATGTGCTTCCGTACTATTAATAAATATATTGGTTGTGCGCTCATACAAGTAGCCATATTAGAAAGAGCGAGTTGGAAGTTACCGAAACCTAAGGTTTTTAAAAAAATGGTTCATTTATCAACGAATGATTAATATGACAAACTTAAATCATTTTTTGCATAATGATTTTAAAAAGAAAAATTTTTTTTTTTTATAATATATACACGAATGCGTGGTAATGTTTATGAATTCAAATTGAGTTTAAGATCAGTATGCAAAGTACATGTTTATTTGTAGTTACAGTGTTAACAGTGTATGCCTTTAATATTCGTTGTCCTGAAGGGAGACCACGGCTTCTAAGGGCAAGGGCTCAATGTGGATACGGTAGATATACCTGCCTATTTGACACCAGAAAGGGCATGTACACGGAGATTTGTAACAGACAAGATATTGCACCACAAGGTAATTAAAACAAAGATTTTTAAAATGAAAGAATATTGATAACACTAAAAGACATACTTACAATCATTTCCCAAATTAAACTTTTCGTTAAACTAAATTGTTTTGTTTTAAATCAACACGATCAAGATCCCAAAGACACAAACAAAAATACCTGTACAATCGATCACAGTAGCATTCTATGTTCAAGATAAGTAATTTCATCCCACGCAAACTTGTTTTTTGGCAAAAGGAATCAGCATGCCAATCTATCCGTTCGTTTACGTTTCTTTGTATCATTTTCAAATATATTGAAACTATTAAACTATTAAACAATTAAACAATTCAACATTTGGTGACTATGTGGATCGCATCTATCCCATCGAATTGGAGATAAAGGATACTACAGATACAGTTAAGTCGGCTTCATATCTTGACTTACATCTAAAAGTTGACAATGAGTGTCGGTTGAAAACAAAACTTTACGACAAAAGAGATGATTTCAGCTTTCCAATTGTGAACTTTCCATTTCGAAGTAGCAACATTCCAGCAGCACCTGCATACGGGGTATATATCTCCCAATTTATACGATATTCCCGTGCTTGCATTTCCTATCATGATTTTCTTGATAGAGGGTTACTGATCACAAGGAAGCTATTAATCCAAGAGTTCCAAATGGTGAAGTTGAAATCATCCCTTCGTAAATTTTACGGACGCCATCACGAGTTGGTTGACCGTTATGGAATAACCGTTTCACAAATGATATCGGATATGTTCCTTACGTCATAACTACAATCCCCTTCCCTTTCATGAATTTGACCTGCCGAATTATACTATTTACCGGATTTGTAATCACATAAGCAACACGACGAGTGCCGCATGTGGAACAGGATCTGCTCACCCTTCCGGAGCACCTGAGATCACCCCTAGTTTTTGGTGGGGTTCGTGTTGTTTATTCTTTAGTTTTCTATGTTGTGTCACGTGTACTATTGTTTTTCTGTTTGTCTTTTTCATTTTTAGCCATGGCGTTGTCAGTTTGATTTAGATTTATGAGTTTGACTGTCCCTTTGGTATCTTTCGTCCCTCTTTTAAACAATCATGTGTTAAAAGAAATGTAATCCCATCTTTATTTTTTCGGAGAATGGACAATCAACATAGTGTGGCGGGGTATAATTATGTTGGTTCAAGCGAATAAGACAATAACAATCAAAACCAAGGAGTAAACAAAGAATCATTAAACCAAAGGACATTTAAACCAACATTTATAGATAATAAACACGAACTCCATTAAACACCGGGAGTGAAATCAGGTACTCCGAAAAGGGTAAGCATTTCCTGCACCGTATACGACACCCGTCGTGTTATTTCTTTGTTCAGTTCGGTAATGATGGCAGGTTGTTATGACAGGAAGAATATCAGATATGATTTATGACACACTTTTGTCATAATGGTCAATCAGCTCATGATGGCGACCGTAAAATGTCTTGAGTGATGACATTAATTTGATTGACTCATAGCCCTTTCTTAGAAATAAAAAAGGGACAATTATGGAAATATGAGAACAAATAACGAAACAATTTATTTATTTGATAATCTAAACTGGACTTCTTAAACTAAGATATGCATCTCAGTAGTTATTGTGCAAAGTTATAAAAAATTTGTTCAAACAGTTACAGAATTATTGATCCTTATCTATTACATCTAAAATACCAGAAAATTGATCAGAGAAAATCTTTAATTCGTGAAGAAAATATGCTAAAAATGATCAAAACTTTTTTTTATTTTTTTACATTCTGTAAATTGCATAAGGTAGATAAATTCATTCTTTGTATGGAAATCTAGTTTAAAAATAAATAAAAAATCTTCTTTTTTTCAATTAAAAATTGAAAAATTACATATGCAAAACAAGCATACCCATAACAAGAAAATATGAGACAAAGTCTTCAAATAGTCTGTTAAGTTCATTTGAAATACACTATAAGAGGCTAGATTCAGAGAAGTTCTCATTTGTAGCTAAAACCAGTCAAGACGGCACCTCCAGACCTATAGTTTAACAGATGTGGAGGAAAATCTTTGATCTTCCTGACCGCTTAATGCTACTGTGCGTTGTTGTACTTTTAAATGCTCTAAATATCCACTAGTTCATACATTGTATGTGTGTTCTCGTGGACACTCAAACTTTTGGTGGCTGAGATCCATGTACTTTAGTCCAAACAAGTTCACCAACCTAAATATAGATAACAAAGACTAGTTAAGTACCGGTCTTTGTAAGAATCATGCAGGTTCCTGTTGATAGGCGATTCATGACCCATCTTCAAATGTCTTTATATTTTGTTAATGAGGAGGGTATGGTATGAAAATAAGTTTCATGTATTATATTTTTTCATTTGAACCTTGGTTGCCATGGAAACCATCCTTACAAAATTTTGCCTAAATACGTTCATAAGTAGCCTTTGAAAATTGAAATATAAGGGGTTTTAAAGTCCCATAGAAATAAAGTTAATCAATACAAAAAATATGTATATTTACAGTATTGACAAACAAAACCCCATACTATACAAAAACGTTAAAATTTTGAATTTACTAAATAGTTTGTTTCCATAGCAACCCTTTAAAAATGTGTTAAAATTCGAAAATGAAAAATTTCAAAAAATCTTTAATTTTAAATCTGTTTATCTCCCAAGACCAACAATACCATGAAATGTCATTGACAAATTTTGAAAGACCACATTCTATATATTGATAAAATAAAAAGAAAGTCGTGTGTTTTTTTTTCTTTAAAAAAATAATTTTAGTCAAAAATTGTCAATTTTCACCAAAATTCAGATTACCAAACAGATCAATACTGAAACATTTTGAACTGAAAAAGCTAAAACATTCCATTTATACGTGCATTTCTGACACAAATTTGGTAATTATAAATGAGAATATATGATTGATAGAGATATTTTGGTAGAGAAGGATTTTTTTCTCTCTGGGCATGGTGCCACCCCCCCCCCCCTTCCCCCCCCCCCCTTTTTCAAAATTCAAAAAATTATTAAAAATTTAAAAGATGGAATTCAATTGTGAACATTTTGAGCATTAAAACATGAAATTTCTTCAAAGGGTGAGAGCAATAATAGAAACCCCCTACACCATTTTTATACGACCCCAAAAAAATTTTGGGATCGTCTAATGGTATGATGTCGTCGTCTACATCGTCTGCGTCGTCGTCGCCCGAAGACACATTGGTTTCCGGATAATAACTTTAGTTTAAGTGAATAGATCTTCATGAAACTTTTTCAGAAGGTTCAATACCACAAAAGGAAGGTTGGGATTGATTTTGGGGATGATGGTCCCAACCGATTAGGAATTAGGGGCCCAAAGGGGCCCAAAACAAGCATTTTTTTAGTTTCAGGATAATAACTTATGTAGAAGTATTTCAATTGCTCTGAAATCATATCGCAATGTTTAAAACCACAAGTAGAAGGTTTGGATTCATTTTAGGGGTAATGGGACCAAAGTTTAGGAATTAAGGGCCAAAAAAGGGGTCAAAACAAGCATTTTTCTAGTTTCAAGACAATAACTTATGTGTAATTGTATGGATCTCTCTGAAATTGTACTACAATGTTCAATACTGCAATGGAAAGCATGGGATTGAGTTTAAGGGTTATTGCTCCAAGGGGGTTTAAAAAAATTGGGGGGGGGGGGATTTTTTGTTTACGATTTTTGAAGGGCTTCCTTTTTCAAAATTTTTCAAATTTCGAATTTTGAAAAGTTTCAAGAAGAAATCTTCAATTGCACAGTATTGTGCAATAGATTTGTTAGATCTTTGACCACATTAATTTTGTGACAAAAACCTATATTATTTCAAAAATTTGATCACAATCCAAATTCAGACAGAATCAAGCTTGAATATTGTGACCAAATTTGCCCTAACTGTTCAGGGTTCAACCACTGGGGTCGTATAAAGCTGCGCCCTGCGGAGCACCTGGTTATATATTAAGATCTTTTTTTAGAAATGGGGAATGTGTCAAAGAGACAACAACCCAAGCAATCAACAAAAAATAGCCGAAAGGCTGAAAACTGAATGAAGGATAGCTGCGTCCCTAATTACACTTGTTTTGTGCAAATTGAAATTTAAAATCTTTAAGTGCTATTTCATGGTCTTTAAAATTGACTCTGTCCTAGTTTCATAAATTTTGCATCAATGATTATTTGTGTCTTTCAATATATATCAATGAGTGGCTTAAAAATTCCATTTAAATGTTCTTTGTATCTGTCGTTTTTTCTTCAAAAGCAAAAAAATGCATTTTACCCCTATGTTCCATTTTAGCCATAGTGGCTAAGTTTCTTGAAGTACAAGGAAATAAAATACAAAGTTTATACAAGATACTCCCAAGTTGGGCCGAAATCGATTTAGCATATTCAGAAGAAGACTTTTTTTAAAGTAAGCAAACTAGATGAACAAATTGTGAAAAAATTCTTTAAAGGGCTATAACTCCAGAAGGAGTCAATTGACAATTTTGGTCATATAAACTTATTTGTAGATCTTACTTTGCTGAAAGTTGTGTTGTTTACAGTTTATCTTTGTCATTAATAATATTCAAGATAATAACAAATAACTGCAAAATTTCCGTACAATTTTAAAAACAATTTAGTGGCCGCAACCCAACAATGGGTTGTTAGATTCATCTGAAAATTTGCTCTCAAGGCTTTAGTGTTTGAGATATAAGCTACACACTGCATGTTACCCCTATGTTCTATTTTTACCCATGGCGGCCATGTTTTTTTTACAAAATTGAAAATAAAACACAAACTTTATTCTAGATATCCTAAGGATCATTCAGTTTAAGTTTTACTGGAATTGGTTCAGTAGTTTCAGTGGAAATGTTTCAAATATTTAACACCGAACAGACGACGACGGACGCCAAGTGATGGCAAATTTCACAGTTCCTTTGAAACGGTGAGCTAAAAAAAAAACTACGTCCGTCCTATTAGAAATAAACTGAAAATAAAAAATTAAAAAACTTGTACCATCGAGAGCGCTAACGAGGCCACTTTCCATAAATTTTAATATTTTTAAGGGTCATAACTCTTTAAAAAAAAGTCCATTGTCCATCATTATAGAACTTAATTTCGAATTTTTTATTTATAAAAAATACTATTTTTGATATAACAAAAATAAAAAAATATTTTATTTTTTTTGTCTTAAAACAGTGGTTTTGATAAGAAAATAACACTCTGTAAAGATTAGAGCAATGGACAGTTTTAAGCTTGGTACAGTGTATCCAATTTCATTATCTATGGAAAATACATTGCCTTGTATCGTTTCTTTTGTGGACTAGTATACTATTGCGCAGAGTCAGATTATGTACACATAATGGCTGTTACTATTTACCTCCAATGTAAATCGACATGTACATCAAAACCTTTATGCAAACACTTATTTGTCACTATGTCAATTTAACTGGGTTAAAATTGAAATTGAAGAAGAACTACAGAACCTTTCTTTCTATTCTAATATATAATAAATTAATCTAACTTATGTAAAAGATTTGAAATACATGCGGAATGTGTCCATTGGACACAGATGATGCTCCCGCTTGCATATCATAAAAGTTATAAACGGACATAACTGAAGAACAGTAAAAGTGACACTTACCAATTGTGTACTAACTTTTATGGTGATAAGTATCACGGTGTAAAAGTTTCATAACATTTTGTTGAGGCAAACTAAAGAAAGAAATACAAAACAAAAAATTCAGCAACTTTTTTCCTCTATAAAGAGGCATTGCATAGAACAGTGAAAGTGACACCACCAAAATTCAAAGTTGATCTGTATTTGGTGGTTTTAAGCATTGTGTATAATTTTAATAACATCTGGTAAAGACAAACTAAAGTTAGAGAACATAAACGGAAAATTCAGCAATTTTTCTATCTGTAAAGGGGCATAACTCTTGGACGGTTTAAGTGACACCACCAAAATTCAAACTAAGTCTGTGTTTTATGGTAATAAGCAATGTGATTAAGTTTCATAACATTTGGTTGAGGCAAACTAAAGATAGAGAACAGAAACCAACTTTGGGACGTACTGAAGGACGGACAAGGGTAAACCTTAATGCCCCCTCCGCCACTGCGGGGGCATAAAAATGTGTAAATATAACAATTGATTAAATTAGGCAAAATTCAATGAATGGTCATTGCACATGCACGGTGGGTATGGTTGTCCTGCGAGAGAACGTACTGTGCTGGTGATTTGGTCCTGACGGGTGCTGGTGGGTCCTGATTCTGTGCTGGTGGGTTTGTTTACATTGTATCAGAACGGCAATAAAACGACTGTTTTGCTGCTTAACTTTTCTCTGATGCGTCATAAGTACCATGCAAAGTATATTACAACAATATAAAATTGCAAAAGTCGTGCAAGTTCGTTAAACGGAATTGTCCTGACGATGTGCTGGTGATAAGTAAAACGGTCCTGGTTCTGTGCTCCTATGTCCTGGTTCTGTGCCTTTATATTTTAGTTAAAAGTGGCAAATATTCAGTCAAGATCATTGATGCTGTGCTGTTATTGACTACTAGTAATTAACTGTTGTCTGCTTTCTTGAAATTGACATTGTTATGAATCTGTTTACTGTTATTATGAGAGAAAAAAAAACCTATTTTTTATTCTTTTTATAATTAACTGTGATTTTATTTATTGGCCTGTTAATGGAACCCTTCTTGCCCCCTTTTAAGATAAGAAAATATGTTTACGATTTTCGGGATTACGATCATTTTGCAAGATCGCCAAAATACGTTGTAATTTATACAATACTTATATAAAGTAGATGATGTTGTATGTTTGTTGTCAATGGACAAATTTCCATAAGAAACCAAAGAAAGTATGTGTTAACAACCATACGTCATTGTACGACCTTCAACAATAACCCATAAAATAAAAATGTAAAAGGTTTTGTATAAAAATGGAGAGCAAAAATATAGAAGAAAGGACTTTCTGAGCGTTTGAATCATATGTCTTTAGCAGCTTAAAACACATTTTTTTGTGAAAAATTGAGTGCTGACTATAAGAATGACAATAGTATTGCGGGTTTGTTTGTTTGGTTTTTTTTGGGGAGGGAGGGATAAGTTAGAGCGAGGTTACAGTGAAAGTGTTAAGCTTGGAATAGTTTCCCGTAAGATTTAAAAGTTGTATTTTAAAAGAAAAATGTATCTTACAGCTATTAAGAATCACTTGCTGTATCTGTAAGATTTTTTCAACATATTTTTTTTGTCTGAACGGTTATCAGGTATTTTGTTTCGAAAGTTCGATAGAACACTAAAAAAAAAATCACTATTTTATGAAAGGGCAGACTAGAATATGTCAGAGAATATGTCGGAGAATGAAGACGAGATAACCTAGAGAACATTAACAAAACTAAGATTTCTTAACTTTTTCATTTCAAAATTCCAAAATAAATAAATATTTTTGATAAAGAATTACAGGGGAGGAAGTGAACAATGTGTCCTACTTTTCTATATTTAAATATTTTTATGAATAAAAAATCAAATGTGCCTTAATTATGATTGAAAATGAGTAAATGGAAAAACTACCAAACTAAAATACATTTTTATTTTAATATTGGTTATATCACTAAGCTTTTAAGTTTTGTGTGTCAAACACACCATCTCTGTAGTAATGACTCCTTATTAAGATATTTCACATCTCCATTTTTTTTCTGCATTTTTTTATATTGTGAATTCTTAGTATTATTATATTAAAATGTAGACTTAATTTATATTTAAAAAAACTGAATCTAAAGCCAGATAAATCAAACATTTTTGTTTCTATCTATCCGTTTTCAGGACTTTAACAATCAACGTAAAATGCGTACTCGGCTGTCTGTAATCGACCATTTTTAGACACCCTCCTAAAAAACAAGCCGGGGTGGGGGTTCAGAGATGCAAATTAAGTACTTAGATCAATATTTTATATTTTCGTGTATGGTTTATCACCCCCCTCCTGTGGCCTGTCAATTACGAAAATGTGAAAACTGCAATAGTATCAAAACAGCACAGACAATGAATAATAGAGATATAATTTTGTACATATACATGCATCAAGGGGAAACTTCTTGCAAAGCATTATTATTTATAGTTCATTATTGTATTTAGAAGAAAAAGAGAATTTGGTGAAAATAAAATCACTATTTTTGTAGAAAATTCACAGACCTTTGTACAGAAATTTTTGTTATGTTTAGCATGGGATCAACACAAGGGTACATTATCCTTAAAAATTTATTTAAAAGTATTTGAAACTAACGTTTGCTTTGTTAATTGTGCCTTCAATTTCAAAAATTAAAATATCTCGTAACTTCATACTACCAATTGAGTATAAAACAAGTAAATAAGTTTAAAAAAGAAATTCTTAGATTAAACACCTAGATTTAACTTTAAAAAGTCATAACAGTTTAAAACAATACAAATCTACACACACAAATAACTGGCTTAATTTCAACTGATTTTCAACCCGAATCGCTATAAGATCATATATAAGCTCAACTGTGTCGAGGGATCGTGTGAGGTTCATTTATTGTCTTGGCGTCCTTATTACAATGACCAAATGTTACCAAATGATTTTTTCAAGAGTGAATCTAGGAAAAACAATATTCATCAACAAACCAGACCATTGTCTGTTAAAATGTATTCGAGTTTTTAGTTACAGCCGATTCCATTGAGTATGTAGGCAAATGTTATATCTTTGGTTAGCTTGCTTGTTAGCTAAACCGTAAAGTCATTGTTAGGTAAGGTCTATACCCTCCTTTCGAATTAGCCTGGTCCTACAGACAGAAAGATGTGTCATTTGTCGGACTAGTCTACTCTTAAAGTAGGGTAGTTTACATAACCTAACAATGACTTTTCTGTTCAGCAAGCAAGATAACCAAAGATATTCCCTTTGTCTACACACTCATTGAAATCGGCTTTAATATTGCAAATGTTCAAGCAATTAGGGCAAAACTTACCGAGTAAAAAAAAATCAAAATGTCTATCACCTTGCACATTTCAGAAAATTCAGATCAGATAACGAAACTGGGTCCAGCAACATTTATAAGCAATTTAAGATTTTGATATATTCTCGTTACAACGAATCAAATACCAGTTGCAGCCTTTTGTTTATCTATTAATATATGTATACGGATAAAGTTATGAAAGGCAGCAGGGTCACCAGGGTGAGGAGTCCATGTCATCTGAAATAAATGCTAAGCATAGATCTAGAAAGCGGCAGATAATCATGGCATTAAAAAAACTCTCTTTTTTTCGACTTTTTTCGAACAAATTGACACATAAAATGAATTATATAGTATTATGGAATTTTTAACTTGTGTTCAATTCATTGGTTACACCTTTTACTAGGATAACAGTCCTGTCAAGTATGAGCTGGGTAAAATATTTCAGAAAAGATGGAAATGTGAAAGTTTCCGTGCGTCAGGTGCAACAGCATACGAACAGCTAACATGTCTCGTCAGGGTGGAAGCTAAAAAGTCCACTAAAATTTGATTTAAAACCTTTATTCGTTCCAACAAAGATATTGTGATTTTGTTGAGGATTTAACCATCTACGACAACAAAATTTCTTTTTTTTTAGAATTTACAGCTCTTCTATAAATATATGCAAAGCAAACCATTGATTAAATTGCTTGCTATGATTGTTTGGATGTTTGTAAACGACAGGTAAGTAGTCTGTTTACTATATACTACAATTTATTTGGAAAATAAACATTAACTTCAATTCCTGTCAGTTTGTATTTGTCCAATCAAATCCCAGTATGTATTGAAACTCCGCCTACCTATTGTTTGAAAACATCCAAGCAAACATAGCAAGCAAGTCAATCAAAGTTTTTTTTGCATGCTTTTATAGAAGAGCTGTACTATATAATGCAAGGAAGCGTTTAAGTCTTTCGCCAAAAAATACTATCAATTTCTTTTTGTCCTATGTAAACTTCCGTACCATTTCCTTCCATTCATGATCATTAAATTGAACTGTAAAATATTGCTTGGTACCTTCTTAATTCCTTTATGAGTCTTATGTAAACATAATTATGACAATAACTGTTGTGAGAACAAGATTCACTGCACACTTTTAAAGTTCTGCTTCATCAAACATTAAAATGTGAACTTAAGTTTTGAGACTTTTTTAATCTACACGATTGGGATTTTTGTATATGAGAACATGGTTTATCTATTAGTTGAAAATGCGGCTTTGAACTAGCTTTCAGTACCTGCAAGCATTCGTTATTCAATAATGTGTGTCTTTGTGTTATTATTTTATGTAATAAATTGTTGTGTTGGTACACCACTGTAACAATGAAGGAGGAAATGAGGAGGGTTGGTTGGGTGGAAGTGGGGAGGGGTATGCGGAGCGCTAACAAACATGTCTATGCGGCATTGGCTTTGATCATTGTTGAAGCATCAATGTAAGGGGCATTTAAAATATCTTAATAAAACTATTCTTATTTTAGATACTATATATTGTTATCTGATATTGGACGAAAGATGTTGCCCTGTGGCACCGTCAAAGTCCACAATTCCTCTAAAGTCCACAACACCGCTAAAGTCCACAACAAATTTCCGCTAAAGTCCACAACGCCGCTTAAGTCCACAAACTTTCCGCTAAAGTCCACAAAATTACCTCCGCTAAAGTCCACAAGAAAACGCCGTTAAAGTCCACAATAACAAGTTCCGCTAAAGTCCACAAAAAATCACCGTTAAAGTCCACACCAATTTTTTTATTGTTAAAAACATATTATTCGTTATTTTTATCCCGTTAGTACAATACAAAGCATTGGCCTTTCTTCTCGGTAGTATTTTTTTTATCAGTTTGATACATGAAAAAAGTACAGTATCGGTATATGATTTTGTTTTATCAATTTTGATCTTGATGGCCAATTTGGACATCATTTCTAAAAAGTTTGTAAATTTGTTATTTACTAAGTATTATTACTGCATTCAACAAGTAATTTTTTTCTCTTATTCTTTGCATATAATCACTTTTTGACATAATTAATGTACAAAGCAAATGTGCCTCCTAATCTATAACATTTGAACGGCATGCAACAATCTTGATTATATCATTAAACAAAAAAAAATACAAAGTTTATGAATTCCCAAAGGTCTCCTGTCGCAAAACTTTTAACCAACGTTTAAACGTTATTAATTTCTGTTATGATTTTCAGAACGGAAAAATGAAGCCAGTATGATAAATTCCAAATAAAAAAGAAAATATTCTATGCTTTAAGTTATATTTATATCGATTAGTATCAGATATCGACGCGTTGAATGGGTTTCTACCAAAATGTCACAACAAAACCTGATTTGATCGATATAGGAAGATGTGGTATGAGTCACAGTGTCAATAAGACAACTCTCTATCCAAGTTAAAATTTATAAAAGACCATTATAGGTCAAGGTACGGCCTTCAACACGGAACCTTGGCTCACACGGAACAGCCAGCTATAAAAGTCCCCAACAATTACAAGTGTAAAACCATTCAAAAGGAAAAACCAATGCCCATAAATGGGGCTTAAGAAAATATACATACACTAGTTGTTTATCTTGGTAAAGTGTTTTAATCACATGTAAAATTACTCACAAGATTAATTTCTATAAACTCACAAAACGCTTAATCTGTTCTACAGTATTAAACCAATAAAATTGTATTGAAAAGAACAGAAACATTCTTTGATATTATATAATTCGTAAAAGATTCAGCTTAAAACTTCATACTAGTCTTCCATTTAGCCTTTTCAAAATACTAAAAAAAGTATCTTTAAAAGAGAATAAAGAAGCGAAATTAACTCTGAAAGCGATACCGTGAACTTTGATGTGACGTACATTTTATCAATCAATATGACTATAGGATAGTTCAACAATTGTTGGTGTTCGGGCTCAATGCAAGATGAACGTTCCTATCGCCTTTATTCTATATCCACATCCTGTCTTTATCCTATATCCACACCCTCCAATGCTCATAGACACTTATTTTTATTAGTTCTGGATTTCTCATACACAAATACGTCGGCAAGTTTTTGCATGAACCCCCTGAGGGGTTCATGCTTATATATTGGCGAGTTTTGGATGTGTCTATGGGCCACTCGATATCTCTCGGCCGGAGGTGAGAAGAAAATTCTCGGAACGTCTCGAATGTTTTCGGTCATTTATACAGGTCTTAACAGGTTATTATCTACGTCTTTGATATGGTCTCCTGATGGCCCTTAATTGACGACGCAATTATATTTGTTTTAAAACGACCACTGTACACTGTGTGTATCTGGGTCAATTATAACGTGGTATTGTCTGTTGTCTCGA
>NW_027267237.1:0-10000 GCF_963676685.1 Mytilus edulis
AAAGGAGATCTTGAACCCTATATTAAACACATGAGACGGAAACATGATTGATTGGTTGATTAATCATGATCATGATTGGTTGATTGATCATGATTGGTTGATTGATCATGATCATGATTTGTTGATTGATCATTATTGATTGATCATGATTGGTTGGTTGGCAAACACACATAAAATTCTTCAAGTCGTGCCCCAAATCACATATGTACATGACCTTGACCTTTGACCTTGTGACCTTTGTCAAGGTCATTGCTTCACAATGTCATTGCAAAAGACCCTATGGGTCAAGGACCTTTTGTTTAAGAGTTTTGCCTAATAATGGCTTTTTATAAACCATCAGTGGGGGTTATGTCCCTTACATAATGGTAAAACTAATACAGTCATAATGTAACAAAGTTGCCTCTTGAAGTACTGAACATTTTTCACTGCTTAAATTTTCTGTATCTATAACCATTCAAGAATTATAGGGAAATCAAAGACATATGAAAATCTAAAATATGACCTTGACCTTTGACCTTGACCTAATTTTCTAAGTTAGGACCCAGGGGACTCAAATAAAAACATTCCAGGGTTATACGGTTAACGGTTAATGAGTTAAAAAAACATACCGACAAATTTATTCCGTAAAGGTACATAACTCCTATAAAATTTCATCGAATCGCTTCGATCCAAATTAGCCAAAAATTCCTGAGGATGTAACGAACAATTTGTGAAAAGAATTTTGGCGCTATCTTTTTTTGTTACGAAGGAGATGCACACACATGATAAACAGTGAATAGGGAGATAACTCTCACAAAGAAAATGGTTCGGCTTAGCAGGGTGAAATTTAAAAGCCGCATAAACTATACGATACCATATGAGAAATATCTAAGCGACATATTGCGAAACAAACATTTATCGCAAGAAAAAAATTTGGCGGAAGAAAAAAAAAAAAAAATAATAATAATAATAATAATAATAATAATCAGAACAAATACAATAGGCTTTCCACAGAAAAGTGGAAAGACCTAATAATATGGAAAAAACTGGAGTTGTCGTTCGTTTTACGTTGATAGGATAGATAGTACACAACCTACATTCAGTTGTAAGTGGAGGGTTAAAAAAAAGGGGGGGGGCAAAAGGGGGTCTCGGGGAGATTTTTTTTTTTTTTTTTATTAACGGAACAGAATGGTTAAAAAGGTTTTTTACAATATAAATCAATTGCTTTAAAAAAGCAATTGTAGGGGGTCTTTCCCCCTTTAAAATTAATTGAATGGGGGGGGGGGTTGTTTGTTTGTTTGTTTGTTTGTTTGTTTGTTTGTTTGTTTGTTTGTTTGTTTGTTTCTGTATGGGGTCTATATTATTGTTACCGGAGAAGTTTCATGTTTAGTTTGGAAAGTTTTTCTTTTATTTAGGTACAGCGCGCGCGCCACATCACGTGACACGGGTTTATAATAACGAAAAGATAGTCTTTTTATTCCTTTTTAGGTGGGGACTTTGAACAGACAACATGTATAGAGACGGAATGCACACAATGTAATTTCTTTTGTCATTGTAGGAAATTGACATTTTGATGACAGTTTACAAGCAGTGCATGATTTGGATTTATTTGATCCGGTTTAACTTTAAAACACATTTATTGATTATTTTCTGATAATGTACATTTTTCAGCACCTGTTTGTAACACAGATTAGTATTTCAATCTCGGAGCGGACATTTTATTGTAGGCTTTTACTGAAATTTCGGACCTAGCAAGCAATTTTTACGGCATTGCAATTTCTTTTCTCTAGGAAAAGCTTTGAGAGATATCTGCACCAAGTTTTTTTATAAACTTTTAGTACATGTATGCCCTGCTGACTGCAAATTTTGAGGTCGATTGTATTTGTGGTTTCAGAGAACATGTGGATTTTTTTTTCAGAAGTGACGCAAGAAACAATATTAAATTTCAATTTTTCATGAAACATGATTGATTGATCATGATCATGATTGATTGATCATGATCATGATTGATTGATTGATTGATTGATTGATTGATTAGTTGGTTGGTTGGTTGGTTGGTTGGTAGGTAAAACACGTTGGATAGGGCCAATTGAAACAGCGAAAAAGAAACAAAAAAGATCTTGGACCCTATATTAAACACACGAGACGGAAACATGATTGATTGATTGATTGATTGATTGATAGATTGATTGGTTGGTTGGTTGGTTGGTTGGTTGGTTGGTTGGTTAAACACCTTGGATAGGGCCAATTGAAACAGCGAAAAAGAAACAAAGATCTTGGACCCTATATTAAACACACGAGACGAGACGGAAACATGATTGATTGATCATGATTGATTGATTGATTGATTGATTGATTGATTGATTGATTGATTGATTGATTGATTGATTGATTGGTTGGTTGGTTGGTTGGTTGGTTGGTTGGTTGGTTGGTTGGTTAAACACGTTTGAAAGGGTCAATTGAAACAGCGAAAAAGAAACAAAGGAGATCTTGAACCCTATATTAAACACATGAGACGGAAACATGATTGATTGGTTGATTAATCATGATCATGATTGGTTGATTGATCATGATTGGTTGATTGATCATGATCATGATTTGTTGATTGATCATTATTGATTGATCATGATTGGTTGGTTGGCAAACACACATAAAATTCTTCAAGTCGTGCCCCAAATCACATATGTACATGACCTTGACCTTTGACCTTGTGACCTTTGTCAAGGTCATTGCTTCACAATGTCATTGCAAAAGACCCTATGGGTCAAGGACCTTTTGTTTAAGAGTTTTGCCTAATAATGGCTTTTTATAACCATCAGTGGGGGTTATGTCCCTTACATAATGGTAAAACTAATACAGTCATAATGTAACAAAGTTGCCTCTTGAAGTACTGAACATTTTTCACTGCTTAAATTTTCTGTATCTATAACCATTCAAGAATTATAGGGAAATCAAAGACATATGAAAATCTAAAATATGACCTTGACCTTTGACCTTGACCTAATTTTCTAAGTTAGGACCCAGGGGACTCAATAAAAACATTCCAGGGTTATACGGTTAACGGTTAATGAGTTAAAAAAACATACCGACAAATTTATTCCGTAAAGGTACATAACTCCTATAAAATTTCATCGAATCGCTTCGATCAAATTAGCCAAAAATTCCTGAGGATGTAACGAACAATTTGTGAAAAGAATTTTGGCGCTATCTTTTTTTGTTACGAAGGAGATGCACACACATGATAAACAGTGAATAGGGAGATAACTCTCACAAAGAAAATGGTTCGGCTTAGCAGGGTGAAATTTAAAAGCGCATAAACTATACGATACCATATGAGAAATATCTAAGCGACATATTGCGAAACAAACATTTATCGCAAGAAAAAAATTTGGCGGAAGAAAAAAAAAAAAAAAATAATAATAATAATAATAATAATAATAATCAGAACAAATACAATAGGCTTTCCACAGAAAAGTGGAAAGACCTAATAATATGGAAAAAACTGGAGTTGTCGTTCGTTTTACGTTGATAGGATAGATAGTACACAACCTACATTCAGTTGTAAGTGGAGGGTTAAAAAAAAGGGGGGGGGCAAAAGGGGGTCTCGGGGAGATTTTTTTTTTTTTTTTATTAACGGAACAGAATGGTTAAAAAGGTTTTTTACAATATAAATCAATTGCTTTAAAAAAGCAATTGTAGGGGGTCTTTCCCCCTTTAAAATTAATTGAATGGGGGGGGGGGTTGTTGTTTGTTTGTTGTTTGTTTGTTTGTTTGTTTGTTTGTTTGTTTGTTTGTTTGTTTCTGTATGGGGTCTATATTATTGTTACCGGAGAAGTTTCATGTTTAGTTTGGAAAGTTTTTCTTTTATTTTAGGTACAGCGCGCGCGCCACATCACGTGACACGGGTTTATAATAACGAAAAGATAGTCTTTTTATTCCTTTTTAGGTGGGGACTTTGAACAGACAACATGTATAGAGACGGAATGCACACAATGTAATTTCTTTTGTCATTGTAGGAAATTGACATTTTGATGACAGTTTACAAGCAGTGCATGATTTGGATTTATTTGATCCGGTTTAACTTTAAAACACATTTATTGATTATTTTCTGATAATGTACATTTTTCAGCACCTGTTTGTAACACAGATTAGTATTTCAATCTCGGAGCGGACATTTTATTGTAGGCTTTTACTGAAATTTCGGACCTAGCAAGCAATTTTTTACGGCATTGCAATTTCTTTTCTCTAGGAAAAGCTTTGAGAGATATCTGCACCAAGTTTTTTTATAAACTTTTAGTACATGTATGCCCTGCTGACTGCAAATTTTGAGGTCGATTGTATTTGTGGTTTCAGAGAACATGTGGATTTTTTTTTCAGAAGTGACGCAAGAACAATATTAAATTTCAATTTTTCATGAAACATGATTGATTGATCATGATCATGATTGATTGATCATGATCATGATTGATTGATTGATTGATTGATTGATTGATTAGTTGGTTGGTTGGTTGGTTGGTTGGTAGGTAAAACACGTTGGATAGGGCCAATTGAAACAGCGAAAAAGAAACAAAAAAGATCTTGGACCCTATATTAAACACACGAGACGGAAACATGATTGATTGATTGATTGATTGATTGATAGATTGATTGGTTGGTTGGTTGGTTGGTTGGTTGGTTGGTTGGTTAAACACCTTGGATAGGGCCAATTGAAACAGCGAAAAAGAAACAAAGATCTTGGACCCTATATTAAACACACGAGACGAGACGGAAACATGATTGATTGATCATGATTGATTGATTGATTGATTGATTGATTGATTGATTGATTGATTGATTGATTGATTGATTGATTGATTGGTTGGTTGGTTGGTTGGTTGGTTGGTTGGTTGGTTGGTTGGTTAAACACGTTTGAAAGGGTCAATTGAAACAGCGAAAAGAAACAAAGGAGATCTTGAACCCTATATTAAACACATGAGACGGAAACATGATTGATTGGTTGATTAATCATGATCATGATTGGTTGATTGATCATGATTGGTTGATTGATCATGATCATGATTTGTTGATTGATCATTATTGATTGATCATGATTGGTTGGTTGGCAAACACACATAAAATTCTTCAAGTCGTGCCCCAAATCACATATGTACATGACCTTGACCTTTGACCTTGTGACCTTTGTCAAGGTCATTGCTTCACAATGTCATTGCAAAAGACCCTATGGGTCAAGGACCTTTTGTTTAAGAGTTTTGCCTAATAATGGCTTTTTATAAACCATCAGTGGGGGTTATGTCCCTTACATAATGGTAAAACTAATACAGTCATAATGTAACAAAGTTGCCTCTTGAAGTACTGAACATTTTTCACTGCTTAAATTTTCTGTATCTATAACCATTCAAGAATTATAGGGAAATCAAAGACATATGAAAATCTAAAATATGACCTTGACCTTTGACCTTGACCTAATTTTCTAAGTTAGGACCCAGGGGACTCAAATAAAAACATTCCAGGGTTATACGGTTAACGGTTAATGAGTTAAAAAAACATACCGACAAATTTATTCCGTAAAGGTACATAACTCCTATAAAATTTCATCGAATCGCTTCGATCCAAATTAGCCAAAAATTCCTGAGGATGTAACGAACAATTTGTGAAAAGAATTTTGGCGCTATCTTTTTTTGTTACGAAGGAGATGCACACACATGATAAACAGTGAATAGGGAGATAACTCTCACAAAGAAAATGGTTCGGCTTAGCAGGGTGAAATTTAAAAGCGCATAAACTATACGATACCATATGAGAAATATCTAAGCGACATATTGCGAAACAAACATTTATCGCAAGAAAAAAATTTGGCGGAAGAAAAAAAAAAAAAAAAATAATAATAATAATAATAATAATAATAATCAGAACAAATACAATAGGCTTTCCACAGAAAAGTGGAAAGACCTAATAATATGGAAAAAACTGGAGTTGTCGTTCGTTTTACGTTGATAGGATAGATAGTACACAACCTACATTCAGTTGTAAGTGGAGGGTTAAAAAAAAGGGGGGGGGCAAAAGGGGGTCTCGGGGAGATTTTTTTTTTTTTTTTATTAACGGAACAGAATGGTTAAAAAGGTTTTTACAATATAAATCAATTGCTTTAAAAAAGCAATTGTAGGGGGTCTTTCCCCCTTTAAAATTAATTGAATGGGGGGGGGGGTTGTTTTGGTTTGTTTGTTTGTTTGTTTTGTTTGTTTGTTTGTTTGTTTGTTTGTTTGTTTCTGTATGGGGTCTATATTATTGTTACCGGAGAAGTTTCATGTTTAGTTTGGAAAGTTTTTCTTTTATTTTAGGTACAGCGCGCGCGCCACATCACGTGACACGGGTTTATAATAACGAAAAGATAGTCTTTTTATTCCTTTTTAGGTGGGGACTTTGAACAGACAACATGTATAGAGACGGAATGCACACAATGTAATTTCTTTTGTCATTGTAGGAAATTGACATTTTGATGACAGTTTACAAGCAGTGCATGATTTGGATTTATTTGATCCGGTTTAACTTTAAAACACATTTATTGATTATTTTCTGATAATGTACATTTTTCAGCACCTGTTTGTAACACAGATTAGTATTTCAATCTCGGAGCGGACATTTTATTGTAGGCTTTTACTGAAATTTCGGACCTAGCAAGCAATTTTTACGGCATTTGCAATTTCTTTTCTCTAGGAAAAGCTTTGAGAGATATCTGCACCAAGTTTTTTTATAAACTTTTAGTACATGTATGCCCTGCTGACTGCAAATTTTGAGGTCGATTGTATTTGTGGTTCAGAGAACATGTGGATTTTTTTTCAGAAGTGACGCAAGAACATATTAAATTTCAATTTTTCATGAAACATGATTGATTGATCATGATCATGATTGATTGATCATGATCATGATTGATTGATTGATTGATTGATTGATTGATTAGTTGGTTGGTTGGTTGGTTGGTTGGTAGGTAAAACACGTTGGATAGGGCCAATTGAAACAGCGAAAAAGAAACAAAAAAGATCTTGGACCCTATATTAAACACACGAGACGGAAACATGATTGATTGATTGATTGATTGATTGATAGATTGATTGGTTGGTTGGTTGGTTGGTTGGTTGGTTGGTTGGTTAAACACCTTGGATAGGGCCAATTGAAACAGCGAAAAGAAACAAAGATCTTGGACCCTATATTAAACACACGAGACGAGACGGAAACATGATTGATTGATCATGATTGATTGATTGATTGATTGATTGATTGATTGATTGATTGATTGATTGATTGATTGATTGATTGATTGGTTGGTTGGTTGGTTGGTTGGTTGGTTGGTTGGTTGGTTGGTTAAACACGTTTGAAAGGGTCAATTGAACAGCGAAAAAGAAACAAAGGAGATCTTGAACCCCTATATTAAACACATGAGACGGAAACATGATTGATTGGTTGATTAATCATGATCATGATTGGTTGATTGATCATGATTGGTTGATTGATCATGATCATGATTTGTTGATTGATCATTATTGATTGATCATGATTGGTTGGTTGGCAAACACACATAAAATTCTTCAAGTCGTGCCCCAAATCACATATGTACATGACCTTGACCTTTGACCTTGTGACCTTTGTCAAGGTCATTGCCTTCACAATGTCATTGCAAAAGACCCTATGGGTCAAGGACCTTTTGTTTAAGAGTTTTGCCTAATAATGGCTTTTTATAAACCATCAGTGGGGGTTATGTCCCTTACATAATGGTAAAACTAATACAGTCATAATGTAACAAAGTTGCCTCTTGAAGTACTGAACATTTTTCACTGCTTAAATTTTCTGTATCTATAACCATTCAAGAATTATAGGGAAATCAAAGACATATGAAAATCTAAAATATGACCTTGACCTTTGACCTTGACCTAATTTTCTAAGTTAGGACCCAGGGGACTCAAATAAAAACATTCCAGGGTTATACGGTTAACGGTTAATGAGTTAAAAAAACATACCGACAAATTTATTCCGTAAAGGTACATAACTCCTATAAAATTTCATCGAATCGCTTCGATCCAAATTAGCCAAAAATTCCTGAGGATGTAACGAACAATTTGTGAAAAGAATTTTGGCGCTATCTTTTTTTGTTACGAAGGAGATGCACACACATGATAAACAGTGAATAGGGAGATAACTCTCACAAAGAAAATGGTTCGGCTTAGCAGGGTGAAATTTAAAAGCGATAAACTATACGATACCATATGAGAAATATCTAAGCGACATATTGCGAAACAAACATTTATCGCAAGAAAAAAATTTGGCGGAAGAAAAAAAAAAAAAAAATAATAATAATAATAATAATAATAATAATCAGAACAAATACAATAGGCTTTCCACAGAAAAGTGGAAAGACCTAATAATATGGAAAAAACTGGAGTTGTCGTTCGTTTTACGTTGATAGGATAGATAGTACACAACCTACATTCAGTTGTAAGTGGAGGGTTAAAAAAAAGGGGGGGGGCAAAAGGGGGTCTCGGGGAGATTTTTTTTTTTTTTTTTATTAACGGAACAGAATGGTTAAAAAGGTTTTTTACAATATAAATCAATTGCTTTAAAAAAGCAATTGTAGGGGGTCTTTCCCCCTTTAAAATTAATTGAATGGGGGGGGGGGTTGTTTGTTTGTTTGTTTGTTTGTTTGTTTGTTTGTTTGTTTGTTTGTTTGTTTGTTTCTGTATGGGGTCTATATTATTGTTACCGGAGAAGTTTCATGTTTAGTTTGGGAAAGTTTTTCTTTTATTTTAGGTACAGCGCGCGCGCCACATCACGTGACACGGGTTTATAATAACGAAAAGATAGTCTTTTTATTCCTTTTTAGGTGGGGACTTTGAACAGACAACATGTATAGAGACGGAATGCACACAATGTAATTTCTTTTGTCATTGTAGGAAATTGACATTTTGATGACAGTTTACAAGCAGTGCATGATTTGGATTTATTTGATCCGGTTTAACTTTAAAACACATTTATTGATTATTTTCTGATAATGTACATTTTTCAGCACCTGTTTGTAACACAGATTAGTATTTCAATCTCGGAGCGGACATTTTATTGTAGGCATTTACTGAAATTTCGGACCTAGCAAGCAATTTTTACGGCATTGCAATTTCTTTTCTCTAGGAAAAGCTTTGAGAGATATCTGCACCAAGTTTTTTATAAACTTTTAGTACATGTATGCCCTGCTGACTGCAAATTTTGAGGTCGATTGTATTTGTGGTTTCAGAGAACATGTGGATTTTTTTTTCAGAAGTGACGCAAGAACAATATTAAATTTCAATTTTTTCATGAAACATGATTGATTGATCATGATCATGATTGATTGATCATGATCATGATTGATTGATTGATTGATTGATTGATTGATTAGTTGGTTGTTGGTTGGTTGGTTGGTAGGTAAAACACGTTGGATAGGGCCAATTGAAACAGCGAAAAAGAAACAAAAAAGATCTTGGACCCTATATTAAACACACGAGACGGAAACATGATTGATTGATTGATTGATTGATTGATAGATTGATTGGTTGGTTGGTTGGTTGGTTGGTTGGTTGGTTGGTTAAACACCTTGGATAGGGCCAATTGAAACAGCGAAAAAGAAACAAAGATCTTGGACCCTATATTAAACACACGAGACGAGACGGAAACATGATTGATTGATCATGATTGATTGATTGATTGATTGATTGATTGATTGATTGATTGATTGATTGATTGATTGATTGATTGATTGGTTGGTTGGTTGGTTGGTTGGTTGGTTGGTTGGTTGGTTGGTTAAACACGTTTGAAAGGGTCAATTGAAACAGCGAAAAAGAAACAAAGGAGATCTTGAACCCTATATTAAACACATGAGACGGAACATGATTGATTGGTTGATTAATCATGATCATGATTGGTTGATTGATCATGATTGGTTGATTGATCATGATCATGATTTGTTGATTGATCATTATTGATTGATCATGATTGGTTG
>NW_027267238.1:0-105250 GCF_963676685.1 Mytilus edulis
AATTTTCATGAAACTTTGGTGAATTGTTGATATATATATATATATATATATATGTTCAGGACCAACTGAGTATTTGGACCATATGAATATAGTCATGACAATATGCGTGTACTCATATGGTCTGACCCTATGCATATGGTCCAACCATACACGTATGGACTGTCTGTATGAGTATATACTCTTATGGTTTTTAACGGGCGGGACCATATGAGTATTTTAACCATATAGGTTCAAATATGCATTGATGGTTTACATATGACAATGTATGAATTTAAAGGCTAAGTTAAAATTAAATATTGATCATGCCAAAGTTGGTTTTCATTGCTTATTACATTCTTGCATGTAGGCTTATGCTGTTATGGTGACATTTACTTCCACCCAGTAACATAACCTTTTTTCCCATTTGCACATAATGGTTTTGCACGATCCTTTTCAGTTACACCTTTTGTTTGCAAGTGAAAAGGTAGCTTTCTTTGCAGCTGCGTGCAGTGAAGCAAATGTTTTTGGTTATTCCGACGTGTCTACGGTGTTTATGAAGCTGTAGATTTCAAATATCGTAGTATGACGTCAGTACATCATATTAACAATAGCAACTTAAATAAAATATATTCCTAAATGCCAGTGACCTCTTATTTCTCTTTATTGAGAAATTTTTGGAAGTAATCTTTTCGAGTAGACGTATTTCTATATACTCAAAATAACAAATTGGTAATGGACATCGGTATAAAATGTGTCTATTATAGTTTTGACTAGGTAGTTAAATTAACTGTGAAACTATCAGTTAATATCTTTATTATAATATAATAATGAAATGACCTACATGTATATGATAGAGTGTTTTTAAGGAACAGTTATACCATATGAAGAGTTTAGAAGTATTCAAAGTAAACTGTAACAGAGTGTTTATTACCCCAACCAGGCGTATGGTCGGATCATATGAGTATATACCCAGTATATATCCATGCAAATACTCATATGACAGGGACTAAACTTAACGGTTGCCCAGTCGCCCAATGCGACCAGATTTTCAGCTAGGTGAACATTTTTATCACCCTGATCGCCCAGCTGGCATCAATTAATATTTTTCATCCAATGTCTATCCTTTTAATAACCGAAACCCAGTAGGACAACTACGTTTTTGATGGGAAGTCACGATAAATTCATTGTTTTTACGCTTTTGAATCTGTATTGCTTCAAAGATATATCCCAGAAGAGAGTTATTACAAGTCTGATTTTGACAAATGCATGTCAACACAATGTGTTCTTTTATGAAAAAACGAAACTCAAAATCTCATCAATAAATAGCATAATATCTAGTACAGTGATGTAATGAGATGATATTTTTGATCAACACATAGAGGATGGCTTGGATTTGAAATAACATTTAATGAGTTTTGGAAACGGTACCCCTATTGTCAACAGGAAGTTACATGTATAATTGAAGGGAGACAATTTTTATGGGATATCTTCTAAAATCAATTCTGTCAAATCTTATGAAATATTTCTGATGGCAATAATTCAAGTATTATGAAGTTATCACACATAATCTTCTTGACTCAACAATTCACATGGATTACATAAAAAGGCTTTATATGAAAAGTAAAATTTAAGTTGTTTTTATTTGAATAGAAATTGGTTGGGGCCCCTAAAATTTCAACTGGGCCCCTGAAAAAAATATTTAAGGGGCCCAGCTGACCCCTGGAGAAAAAGAGTTAAGGATAGTACTTGATATGGTCCAGAACATATATATTTTTTGTAGAAAATAAAAATAGATTCATGACCTGTCTTGAAGAAGAAAATCTCCGGTTATAACACATACAAACTTTTTACAGTAAAATAGTTTAAAACTTCAATTCATAATAAGCCTATGAAATATATACCTTGATGTATTTTACATTGTTATTTCAAGGCAAGTCATATCCCCTCCCTTTTCATTCATAGTTTTGCATCAATTCTCATGCTAAATGTTTCCAAGTATGTAATGAGCAATCTGTCATGAATATTTGTTGATATTGGAATATAAGAAGTTATTGTCCTTTATAGTTATTTTTTTTACAAATTTACATTATACTAACATTAAATTTGCTCTAAATGCTTTAGTTTCAGAGATATAAACTAAAAACTGCATTATACCTCCATGTTCTTTTTTTTGGCCAATTTTTTTGTCAGCCATGTTGGTTGTCAGACAGGGTAAATAAACACATTTTTATACGACCACAAAAAAATTTTGGGGATCGTATAATGGTATGATGTTGTCGTATGGGTCATCCAAGACACACTGTTTCCAGACATTGGGACAATAACTTGAGTTTAAATGAATATATCTAAATGAAATTTTTTCAGAAGGTTCAATATATAGGGTAAAATGCAGTTTTTGGCTCATATCTGAAACTAAAGTATTAAGAGCAAATTTGTCAGAAAAAAAATGTTTTTAGGTCATTATATATCTGCTCTGAAATTTTCTGACCATTCAGGCAAACAATTGTTGGGTTGCTGCCCCTTAAATCCAAATTTTATGAAAATTTTGCATGTTATTATCTTGAATATTTTTATAGATAAAGATACAGTGTAAACAGCAATAATGTTTGCAAAGTAAGACCTTAAAATAAGTCAGCATGAATTAAATGGTCAATTGACCCCTTAAGGTAACAGGTACGTAAATGGCTTGTCCTGGGATTTTTAAAAGAAATTTAATGCACGTAGAACTTATTAAAAGATAATGAAAAATTGAAAAAATTAAAGTTGGTCACCGATCTAATTTCCGAGTTCCAGGCATTTGAAAATGGTAATGAAACAACATAAAGTACATAGACTTAACGTCAAATTTGAACCAAAAATAAGAAATTTCAAGCTTTATTTATTCTGCAGTTTAAACCAATCCTACGATTTTTCTATAAAAATCAAATGTTTTTGAGGTATTATTTTCCTTTCTTTTGATATATAATTTTCATGGGATTACCGAACTCCTTTTTCATATAAAAGCCGTTGAAAGGGTGTTGTTGACGGGAAAAGAGAGAAAAATCATGACGTCGCCGAAAGGATTACGCAACGTCAAGGCTATTTCAGCAGAATTGTAAAGACAGCGACCGCCTCATTATAATTTGTTTAGCTATTCAAATGCGCTATAGAGCATATTATCCTGCCTGGAAAAAGGATTGATTACTTATTATTGTTTTTTCAGTGATTATACGAGGTCCTAAGTAATTATAACGTATTTCTGGAATAATTAAAAACACAATGTTTAAGGACATATGTTTATAAACTTATTGAACAGAAACGATAAAAGATCTATCATTAAAATTCCGAGTGACGATTATACATTCAATGCTCACATATATGACCACAATTTTTCTACTTCACAATATCAGTGGAGGCGAAATATACCGTGCATTGGGAAATTGAAACTTATAAGCCGAAAACACTGCTGCTGATATGTTTAATAGATTTGTTTTCAAAGATCTGCAAGAGGCAGTATGTAATTATACGGAAGTAGGTGATTCATATATGGAGATACATCTTTTAAGTTAAAACATGGTCTTAAATATGCATTATATTATGTTTTAAAAAAAGTCAGCAGAGATTTTGAGGGTAGAACATCTCAGTAAATTTGCAGACGATAAAGCAGAGGAGGTCACAACATTTTTGCATATTTTTGAAACCACCAAAAAATTAATAATTTTCAAATGCTTTATTCAATAAAAGAAAAAATCGTCAGGTTAATTTGAGAAAGCCACATCGAATAACAGATGATAATTTATTCACCATCAGACAATTCACCATTGAAAGAATTAAAAATATAGTAGAAATGTACAAAGAATATAAAATCTGGACACGATCAGACTTCATTAAATTGAGGAATCTTGTGGTATGTCGCTTGACAATGTGCAATGGACGACGTGGTGGAGAAGCATGCGGACATCTTAGATCAGAGTTCAAAGATGCTGTTGAAGACAATAGGATTAATAAAAAATGGAAGAATGATCCATATGTGCTTTTCCAAGTTTTGAAGAATGTCTACAAGGCTGGCAAAGGGATAAAAATACTGGTACCAGTTTTGTTCACTTTAGAAACATTGGCAGCAACTATTTTATTAGATGATGATGACCTTAGGCAGCAAGCTGAAGTTTTATCTAATAACAGGTATGTTTTTGCAAACACTCATAATTCCTTGGAATATGTAAACGGCTACTGAGGTATGCAACTTGTTGCAAGTGATGCTGGTATAAGAGAAGATGAGGCAAAGAAGATCAATGACACCTTAATTCGACATTTTACCAGCACTGAAATGGCTGCAAAGGACATACCAGAGAACGAGCGACAATATTTCTATACACATATTTGTAATTCCGAAGAAATGAACAAACAGACATATCAAGCTCCTTTAGCTGTTATGGAGATCGTGAAAGTTGTCAAACACATGAAAGTCACACAGGATAGCGTTGTCACCAACCTGTGTGCCTCCAGATAATGTCCTTCTTCATGTTATTCCAATTGGTAATCACGGAACAATCACACAGGATAATGTTTTGTCACCACCATGTTTGCTTCAGTATTTACAGTGCTTTCTTTGTATTTTTCCTATTGGTCAACACACAGTCAGTCACACAGGATAATGGTATGTCACCAACATGTATCCCTCCAGATTATATCTTTCTACATAATCTTCCAATTTGTCATCACACAGACAGTCACATAGGATAAAGTTTTGTCAAATAAAGTAACATGTATGCCTTCAATATGTGTTTAAAAAGCAAAATCTGCAGATAATGTCTTTTTCTTCATCTGATTTAAATTTTCAACACAGTCAGTCACACAGGAAAATTTTTATCACCAACATGTATGCCTCCATATAACATCTTTCTTAAGTTATATCCCTCCGATTTGTCATCACACAAACAGTTACACAGTATAGTGGTTTGTCATCAACATGTATGCCTCCAGTTTATGTCCTGATAATGTCTTTCTTCATTTTGAATCAATTTGTCAGCACACAGACAGTCACCAAGGATAGGGGTTTGTCACCAACGGAATCCCAAATCCTCTCCTAACCTGACACAGTGGTATAACTGTACAAAATAAAGTAACATGTTTGCCTTCAATAAGTGTTTAAAAAGCAAAATCTGCAGATAATGTCTTTTTCTTCATCTGATTTAAATTTTCACCACAACTTACTGACCAGACAGTCACACTGCATGATTTTTTTGTTATATATATTATAAATAAGAAAAACGATAAGGCAACTTTATTTTCAACTGTAAGCAACCAATTAGATACTTGACCAGGAGAGTGCTGCATATTTTGCAACAAATACTGCCTAAAGCTTAGTAGGCACATACAACTGGTACATAAAGAAGAAGACAGAGTAAAGGCAGTCCTAAAGGTCTCTCCAAGAACAAAAAATAAAATATTTTCATAATTTAAGAAGGAGCTAGGGCATGTAGGGAATTCATTTAAACAACATGGAAAAACTTGGCAAAGATAGTCATGCTGTCCTTGCAAGGGAAAGAGTTTCCAAAATATTTTCTGTGCAGGTTATGTGTGATAACTGCAATGCCATATTAACCAAAAAGCTATGTCAAGATACAGAGCTGCATGCCAGGAAGGATCATCAAAACAGATAAATGCCATTCCAGCCCAATTTTTGATCAAAGATAATGATGTATCTGAAAGTTTTGGCAAAAACATCTAGACAAAATTCACCAAAGACGATGTTGGTAAAATCTGTCAATCTGATGATTTGGTAAAAAAAAGTTGAAAGTATACTGTAGGTTAAAAAAAAGACAAAAGAAGACCAATTATCCCAAGCCAGAAAGAGTGTGATGAACGACATGAGAGGGTTAGCTCAAACATACAACTTTTTTAAAGAAGAAGTCAAAATGGATCATCCGTTACTTCATCTCAGTAAATTTGCAGACGATAAAGCAGAGGAGGTCACAACATTTTTGCACATTTTTGAAACCATCAAAAAATTTATAAATTTCAGATGTTTTATTCAATAAAAGAAAAAATCGACAGGTTAATTTGAGAAGGCCACATCGAATTACAGATGATAATTTGTTCACCATCAGACAATATACCATTGAAAGCATGAAAAAAAATAGTAGAAATATACAACCAATATAAAATCTGGACATGGTCAGACTTCATTAGGCCTAAATTAAAATATTGTTTGTTTGCCCTTTTCCGACCCTATGTTTTGAAACAGGGTAGGTAGGTAGGTAAAATATTTTATTTTTTTCCCCAAAAAAATAACTTGGGTCGGTATATTTTTTGTCATTGGTAGGCAGGTAGGTATAATATTTTATTTTATAGATACAAAATCTTCATAATGTCATTTTTGTCTGTTTTGCTTTTGCTAAAAAGTTTCTGGGACTATTTGTATAATAGTCCCAGGAAGTTTTGAAAAAAAATATCATGTAGAATGTGAAGTTAATTCATGCACTACTATTTTGTTTTCAAATATCAAAATATATTTTCAACGTTTATATGCCTGGAACTTTGAAGAGTTTTAACTATCACTAATATTCTGTACTACGTACCTTGTTCTCTTACCTCTACCTAAAGGTTTTCTGTAAGAGTTAATATTGTCCTAGTAAAATATGCCTAGGCAGACATACATTACTAGTAGAAAAAGTCCCTAGAGTGTTTAAATTTTCGTTTGTGCCTAGGTTGCCAATAAAATTGCAACAAGACTTGAAACTCAATTGTCACGTATTTTACATCGCATTTATAAATGATATGTATGGAAAACTTGGGCAATTTTACTGCCAAATATTCTCCACTTTAAAGGCGTTTGTCACCTTTGGTTCATGTCAGATATAATGAATATAGCAATACTGGTCGAAAGCATCGTTAACATTATCATCCTGATCAACGGATCACAAAAAGGCCAAGGACGTATGTTAGTTATACGTCCTTGCAAAAGGCCATTCCTACATAGAATACAACGTCCGTTTACAAAATAGTTTGTACACACGTTGATAGTTTTGTAAATGAACCTTGCTCTTCAAGTTTAAAGATACAGAGTAAGGGAGCTACCATTTGATTTTTATGGGGGGGCTAGGATGAAATTTGAAAAAAATAGGCAGGACAGGAGTTTTGAGTAAAAAAAAAGGCAGGATGAGACACTTTGCAAAAAAAAAGGCAGGATGACAATTTAGGTAAAAAAAAGTCAGGATAAACTAATAAAAAAAAAGGCAGGACCAAATAGCATGAATAGAGGGAAAAACAAGAGGCTCTCAAGAGCCTGAATCGCTCACCTTAATTCTTTTGGTTAAATCTCTCATCAATGATTATTTTGGCTTTTCAATTTATTTAAATGTTTTTTGGATCGTCCTATTTTCTTCAAAAGCAAAAAAAAATAATCATTTTATCCTATGTTCTATTTTAACCATAGGAGCTATGTTTCTTGACATTCAAGGAAATAAAATATAAAATTTATACTAGATACTCTGAAACTCATTTAGCCTAAGTTTGGCTGAAATTGATACAGCAGTTTCAAAGGAGAAGATTTTTTAAAGTAAGTCAACATGATGAACAAATTGTGAAAAAAGTCTTTAAAGGGCAATAACTCCTTAAGGGGTCAATTGACAATTTTGGTCAAATTGACTTAATTGAAGATCTTACTTTGCTGAACATTATTGCTGTTTACAGTTTATTTCTATCTATAATTATATTCAAGATAATAAACAAAAACAGCAAAATTTCCTTAAAATGATCAATTCAGGGGCAGCAACCCAACAACAGGTTGTCTGATTCATCTGAAAATTTCAGGGCAGACAGAAATTGACCTGATAAACAATATTACCCAACGTCAGATTTGCTCTAAATGCTTTGGTTTTTGAGTTATAAGCCAAAAACTGCATTTGACCCCTATGTTCTATTTTTAGCAATGGCGACCATGTTTGTTGATAGATCATAACTTCGGATACAATTTACAAACAAGATACCCTATGGAACATTCAGTTAAAGTTTGGAAGTATTTGGCCCAGTAGTTTCAGAGAACATTTTTGTAAAAGATTACTAAGATTTACGAAAAATGGTGAAAAATTGACTATAAAGGGCAATAACTCCTAAAGGGGTCAACTGACCATTTCCGTCATGTTGACTTATTTGTAAATCTTACTTTGCTGAACATTATTCCTGTTTACAGTTTATCTCTATCTATAATAATATTCAAGATAATAACCAAAAACAGCAAAATTTCCTTAAAATTACCAATTCAGGAGCAGCAACCCAACAACAGGTTGTCTGATTCATCTGAAAATTTCAGGGCAGATAGATCTTGACCTGATAAACAATATATCTCATGTCAGATTTGCTCTAAATGCTTTGGTTTTTGAGTTATAAGCCAAAAACTGCATTTGACCCCTATGTTCTATTTTTAGCAATGGCTACCATGTTTGTTGATAGATCATAACTTTGGATACAATTTACAAACTAGATACCCTAAGGAACATTCAATTAAAGTTTGGAAGTATTTGGCCCAGTCAGTTTCAGAGGAGAAGATTTTTGTAAAAGATTACTAAGATTTACGAAAAATGGTTAAAAATTGACTATAAAGGGCAATAACTCCTAAAGGGGTCAACTGACCATTTCCGTCATGTTGACCTATTTGTAAATCTTACTTTGCTGAACATTATTCCTGTTTACAGTTTATCTCTATCTATAATAATATTCAAGATAATAACCAAAAACAGCAAAATTTCCTTAAAATTACCAATTCAGGGGCAGCAACCCAACAACGGGTTGTCTGATTCATCTGAAAATTTCAGGGCAGATAGATCTTGACCTGATAAACAATATTACCCCATGTCAGATTTGCTCTAAATGCTTTGGTTTTTGAGTTATAAGCCAAAAACTGCATTTGACCCCTATGTTCTATTTTTAGCAATGGCAACCATGTTTGTTGATAGATCAAAACTTCGGATACAATTTATAAATTAGATACCCTAAGGAACATTCAGTTAAAGTTTGAAAGTATTTGGCCCAGTAGTTTCAGAGGAGAAGATTCTTGAAATAGTTTACGACAACAGACGACGACGACGGACGACGACGGACGCCAAGTGATGGCATAAGCTCACTTTGAGCTAATAAAAATGCAGACAGAGATTACAACTAAAAAAAAATGCAGGACAAAATTTTTCATCCTAGCCCCCCCATAAAAATCAAATGGTAGCTCCCTAACGTACATCATATCACGATTTCAAAGCGTTCAACATCGATTTCAAACAAATGCTTTGAAACTCTAAATGCAAGTGTTCATGTCAAACGCTCACGTGATACCAAACAGACTAGACGTTATACGATAAAGGTAAAACCCGAGGATTCCGGTAAAAAAAAGTTTTGAGCGGGAAATACAAATATAAGATTTTTGGTAGGAACGAAAACATAAAATAAAATAAAATCTTGCTGGTAAATACAAATAAAAGATTTTCAGGCGGAATGAATTTATAGGGTCGGTCGGTAAAGGGCAAACAAACAATATTTTAATTTAAGCCTTAACTTGAGGAATCTTGTGGTACGTCGCTTGACAATGTGCAATGGACGACTTGGTCAGGAAGCATGCAGACTTCTTAGATTAGAGTTTAAAGATGCTGTTGAAGATAATTTGTTTAATAAAAGATGAAAGAAAGATCCATATGTGCTATCTCAAGAATTGAAGATTGCCTACGAGGCTGGCAAAGGGATGAATAAACTGGTACCAGTTTTGTTCACTGTAGAAACATTGGCAGCAACTATTTTATTAGATGATGATGACCTTAGGCATTAAGTTGAAGTTTTATCTAATTACATGTATGTCTTTGAAAACACTCATAATTCCTTGAAATATGTAACGGCTGCTTTCTTTGCTGCTGGTTTCATAGCCTTAGGCTTGGCTGCCTTTTTCTCTCCAGCTGGTTTCTTTGCAGCTGGCTTCCATTAGTTCTTGAATGCTCTTCTTCTTCACCTCTTCTTTATGCTCCTTGTAAAAGTCTTGGAATTCTGTCTTCTCAAAGCGTTTAAAGGGATACCACTCTCAATATAAAATCTTAGCATGGTCAGACTTCATGAACTGCGTGACAATGTGCAATGGACGACTAGGTCAGGAAGCATGCAGACTTCTTAGATCAGAGTTCAAAGTTGCTGTTGAAGACAATTTGGTTTAATAAAAAAAGAAAAAATGATCCATATGTTCTATGAATTTATAACACTTGAACAACACTTTTTAATAATAATTATATAAAATAAGGAAGCTTATTCAATCTAGAATTGAACACTTTGATTTTTATAAATGTACGAGTACAAATACGACAAAACACATCCAAAAACCATGAGGCATGAACCTTTACCAAAATATCGTAAACTCTGACCTTTTATCACGTGACCAATGTCTTAACCTTAGAAGCCATTAAATCGTTTGCTGTCTAACTGCTAGACATTTCCCTCCATTTTCACTTTTATCCTCCTTGTCTGAAAATTTGATTATCAAAACCTGCATTGTCATTTTCCATATACACCATGGCTTCAATTTTTTAATTGAAATATATAATTTGCATTTAATTGATCATTTATTCAAGCAATCAAAACCATCCATTAGTTCTTGAATGCCCTTCTTCTTCACCTCTTCTGAATTCACCTAGGTAAAAGTCTTAGAATTCTGTCTTCCAAAAGCATTTAAAGGGATACCACTCTCAATATAAAATCTGGACATGGTCAGACTTCATTAACTTGAGGAATCTTGTGGTATGTCGCTTGACAATGTGCAATGGACGACTAGGTCAGGAAGCATGCAGACTTCTTAGATTAGAGTTTAAAGATGCTGTTGAAGATAATTTGTTTAATAAAAGATGAAAGAAAGATCCATATGTGCTATCTCAAGAATTGAAGATTGCCTACGAGGCTGGCAAAGGGATGAATAAACTGGTACCAGTTTTGTTCACTGTAGAAACATTGGCAGCAACTATTTTATTAGATGATGATGACCTTAGGCATTAAGTTGAAGTTTTATCTAATTACATGTATGTCTTTGAAAACACTCATAATTCCTTGAAATATGTAACGGCTGCTTTCTTTGCTGCTGGTTTCATAGCCTTAGGCTTGGCTGCCTTTTTCTCTCCAGCTGGTTTCTTTGCAGCTGGCTTCCATTAGTTCTTGAATGCTCTTCTTCTTCACCTCTTCTTTATGCTCCTTGTAAAAGTCTTGGAATTCTGTCTTCTCAAAGCGTTTAAAGGGATACCACTCTCAATATAAAATCTTAGCATGGTCAGACTTCATGAACTGCGTGACAATGTGCAATGGACGACTAGGTCAGGAAGCATGCAGACTTCTTAGATCAGAGTTCAAAGTTGCTGTTGAAGACAATTTGGTTTAATAAAAAAAGAAAAAATGATCCATATGTTCTATGAATTTATAACACTTGAACAACACTTTTTAATAATAATTATATAAAATAAGGAAGCTTATTCAATCTAGAATTGAACACTTTGATTTTTATAAATGTACGAGTACAAATACGACAAAACACATCCAAAAACCATGAGGCATGAACGTTTACCAAAATATCGTAAACTCTGACCTTTTATCACGTGACCAATGTCTTAACCTTAGAAGCCATTAAATCGTTTGCTGTCTAACTGCTAGACATTTCCCTCCATTTTCACTTTTATCCTCCTTGTCTGAAAATTTGATTATCAAAACCTGCATTGTCATTTTCCATATACACCATGGCTTCAATTTTTTAATTGAAATATATAATTTGCATTTAATTGATCATTTATTCAAGCAATCAAAACCATCCATTAGTTCTTGAATGCCCTTCTTCTTCACCTCTTCTGAATTCACCTAGGTAAAAGTCTTAGAATTCTGTCTTCCAAAAGCATTTAAAGGGATACCACTCTCAATATAAAATCTGGACATGGTCAGACTTCATTAACTTGAGGAATCTTGTGGTATGTCGCTTGACAATGTGCAATGGACGACTAGGTCAGGAAGCATGCAGACTTCTTAGATTAGAGTTTAAAGATGCTGTTGAAGATAATTTGTTTAATAAAAGATGAAAGAAAGATCCATATGTGCTATCTCAAGAATTGAAGATTGCCTACGAGGCTGGCAAAGGGATGAATAAACTGGTACCAGTTTTGTTCACTGTAGAAACATTGGCAGCAACTATTTTATTAGATGATGATGACCTTAGGCATTAAGTTGAAGTTTTATCTAATTACATGTATGTCTTTGAAAACACTCATAATTCCTTGAAATATGTAACGGCTGCTTTCTTTGCTGCTGGTTTCATAGCCTTAGGCTTGGCTGCCTTTTTCTCTCCAGCTGGTTTCTTTGCAGCTGGCTTCCATTAGTTCTTGAATGCTCTTCTTCTTCACCTCTTCTTTATGCTCCTTGTAAAAGTCTTGGAATTCTGTCTTCTCAAAGCGTTTAAAGGGATACCACTCTCAATATAAAATCTTAGCATGGTCAGACTTCATGAACTGCGTGACAATGTGCAATGGACGACTAGGTCAGGAAGCATGCAGACTTCTTAGATCAGAGTTCAAAGTTGCTGTTGAAGACAATTTGGTTTAATAAAAAAAGAAAAAATGATCCATATGTTCTATGAATTTATAACACTTGAACAACACTTTTTAATAATAATTATATAAAATAAGGAAGCTTATTCAATCTAGAATTGAACACTTTGATTTTTATAAATGTACGAGTACAAATACGACAAAACACATCCAAAAACCATGAGGCATGAACGTTTACCAAAATATCGTAAACTCTGACCTTTTATCACGTGACCAATGTCTTAACCTTAGAAGCCATTAAATCGTTTGCTGTCTAACTGCTAGACATTTCCCTCCATTTTCACTTTTATCCTCCTTGTCTGAAAATTTGATTATCAAAACCTGCATTGTCATTTTCCATATACACCATGGCTTCAATTTTTTAATTGAAATATATAATTTGCATTTAATTGATCATTTATTCAAGCAATCAAAACCATCCATTAGTTCTTGAATGCCCTTCTTCTTCACCTCTTCTGAATTCACCTAGGTAAAAGTCTTAGAATTCTGTCTTCCAAAAGCATTTAAAGGGATACCACTCTCAATATAAAATCTGGACATGGTCAGACTTCATTAACTTGAGGAATCTTGTGGTATGTCGCTTGACAATGTGCAATGGACGACTAGGTCAGGAAGCATGCAGACTTCTTAGATTAGAGTTTAAAGATGCTGTTGAAGATAATTTGTTTAATAAAAGATGAAAGAAAGATCCATATGTGCTATCTCAAGAATTGAAGATTGCCTACGAGGCTGGCAAAGGGATGAATAAACTGGTACCAGTTTTGTTCACTGTAGAAACATTGGCAGCAACTATTTTATTAGATGATGATGACCTTAGGCATTAAGTTGAAGTTTTATCTAATTACATGTATGTCTTTGAAAACACTCATAATTCCTTGAAATATGTAACGGCTGCTTTCTTTGCTGCTGGTTTCATAGCCTTAGGCTTGGCTGCCTTTTTCTCTCCAGCTGGTTTCTTTGCAGCTGGCTTCCATTAGTTCTTGAATGCTCTTCTTCTTCACCTCTTCTTTATGCTCCTTGTAAAAGTCTTGGAATTCTGTCTTCTCAAAGCGTTTAAAGGGATACCACTCTCAATATAAAATCTTAGCATGGTCAGACTTCATGAACTGCGTGACAATGTGCAATGGACGACTAGGTCAGGAAGCATGCAGACTTCTTAGATCAGAGTTCAAAGTTGCTGTTGAAGACAATTTGGTTTAATAAAAAAAGAAAAAATGATCCATATGTTCTATGAATTTATAACACTTGAACAACACTTTTTAATAATAATTATATAAAATAAGGAAGCTTATTCAATCTAGAATTGAACACTTTGATTTTTATAAATGTACGAGTACAAATACGACAAAACACATCCAAAAACCATGAGGCATGAACGTTTACCAAAATATCGTAAACTCTGACCTTTTATCACGTGACCAATGTCTTAACCTTAGAAGCCATTAAATCGTTTGCTGTCTAACTGCTAGACATTTCCCTCCATTTTCACTTTTATCCTCCTTGTCTGAAAATTTGATTATCAAAACCTGCATTGTCATTTTCCATATACACCATGGCTTCAATTTTTTAATTGAAATATATAATTTGCATTTAATTGATCATTTATTCAAGCAATCAAAACCATCCATTAGTTCTTGAATGCCCTTCTTCTTCACCTCTTCTGAATTCACCTAGGTAAAAGTCTTAGAATTCTGTCTTCCAAAAGCATTTAAAGGGATACCACTCTCAATATAAAATCTGGACATGGTCAGACTTCATTAACTTGAGGAATCTTGTGGTATGTCGCTTGACAATGTGCAATGGACGACTAGGTCAGGAAGCATGCAGACTTCTTAGATTAGAGTTTAAAGATGCTGTTGAAGATAATTTGTTTAATAAAAGATGAAAGAAAGATCCATATGTGCTATCTCAAGAATTGAAGATTGCCTACGAGGCTGGCAAAGGGATGAATAAACTGGTACCAGTTTTGTTCACTGTAGAAACATTGGCAGCAACTATTTTATTAGATGATGATGACCTTAGGCATTAAGTTGAAGTTTTATCTAATTACATGTATGTCTTTGAAAACACTCATAATTCCTTGAAATATGTAACGGCTGCTTTCTTTGCTGCTGGTTTCATAGCCTTAGGCTTGGCTGCCTTTTTCTCTCCAGCTGGTTTCTTTGCAGCTGGCTTCCATTAGTTCTTGAATGCTCTTCTTCTTCACCTCTTCTTTATGCTCCTTGTAAAAGTCTTGGAATTCTGTCTTCTCAAAGCGTTTAAAGGGATACCACTCTCAATATAAAATCTTAGCATGGTCAGACTTCATGAACTGCGTGACAATGTGCAATGGACGACTAGGTCAGGAAGCATGCAGACTTCTTAGATCAGAGTTCAAAGTTGCTGTTGAAGACAATTTGGTTTAATAAAAAAAGAAAAAATGATCCATATGTTCTATGAATTTATAACACTTGAACAACACTTTTTAATAATAATTATATAAAATAAGGAAGCTTATTCAATCTAGAATCGAACACTTTGATTTTTATAAATGTACGAGTACAAATACGACAAAACACATCCAAAAACCATGAGGCATGAACGTTTACCAAAATATCGTAAACTCTGACCTTTTATCACGTGACCAATGTCTTAACCTTAGAAGCCATTAAATCGTTTGCTGTCTAACTGCTAGACATTTCCCTCCATTTTCACTTTTATCCTCCTTGTCTGAAAATTTGATTATCAAAACCTGCATTGTCATTTTCCATATACACCATGGCTTCAATTTTTTAATTGAAATATATAATTTGCATTTAATTGATCATTTATTCAAGCAATCAAAACCATCCATTAGTTCTTGAATGCCCTTCTTCTTCACCTCTTCTGAATTCACCTAGGTAAAAGTCTTAGAATTCTGTCTTCCAAAAGCATTTAAAGGGATACCACTCTCAATATAAAATCTGGACATGGTCAGACTTCATTAACTTGAGGAATCTTGTGGTATGTCGCTTGACAATGTGCAATGGACGACTAGGTCAGGAAGCATGCAGACTTCTTAGATTAGAGTTTAAAGATGCTGTTGAAGATAATTTGTTTAATAAAAGATGAAAGAAAGATCCATATGTGCTATCTCAAGAATTGAAGATTGCCTACGAGGCTGGCAAAGGGATGAATAAACTGGTACCAGTTTTGTTCACTGTAGAAACATTGGCAACAACTATTTTATTAGATGATGATGACCTTAGGCATTAAGTTGAAGTTTTATCTAATTACATGTATGTCTTTGAAAACACTCATAATTCCTTGAAATATGTAACGGCTGCTTTCTTTGCTGCTGGTTTCATAGCCTTAGGCTTGGCTGCCTTTTTCTCTCCAGCTGGTTTCTTTGCAGCTGGCTTCCATTAGTTCTTGAATGCTCTTCTTCTTCACCTCTTCTTTATGCTCCTTGTAAAAGTCTTGGAATTCTGTCTTCTCAAAGCGTTTAAAGGGATACCACTCTCAATATAAAATCTTAGCATGGTCAGACTTCATGAACTGCGTGACAATGTGCAATGGACGACTAGGTCAGGAAGCATGCAGACTTCTTAGATCAGAGTTCAAAGTTGCTGTTGAAGACAATTTGGTTTATTAAAAAAAGAAAAAATGATCCATATGTTCTATGAATTTATAACACTTGAACAACACTTTTTAATAATAATTATATAAAATAAGGAAGCTTATTCAATCTAGAATTGAACACTTTGATTTTTATAAATGTACGAGTACAAATACGACAAAACACATCCAAAAACCATGAGGCATGAACGTTTACCAAAATATCGTAAACTCTGACCTTTTATCACGTGACCAATGTCTTAACCTTAGAAGCCATTAAATCGTTTGCTGTCTAACTGCTAGACATTTCCCTCCATTTTCACTTTTATCCTCCTTGTCTGAAAATTTGATTATCAAAACCTGCATTGTCATTTTCCATATACACCATGGCTTCAATTTTTTAATTGAAATATATAATTTGCATTTAATTGATCATTTATTCAAGCAATCAAAACCATCCATTAGTTCTTGAATGCCCTTCTTCTTCACCTCTTCTGAATTCACCTAGGTAAAAGTCTTAGAATTCTGTCTTCCAAAAGCATTTAAAGGGATACCACTCTCAATATAAAATCTGGACATGGTCAGACTTCATTAACTTGAGGAATCTTGTGGTATGTCGCTTGACAATGTGCAATGGACGACTAGGTCAGGAAGCATGCAGACTTCTTAGATTAGAGTTTAAAGATGCTGTTGAAGATAATTTGTTTAATAAAAGATGAAAGAAAGATCCATATGTGCTATCTCAAGAATTGAAGATTGCCTACGAGGCTGGCAAAGGGATGAATAAACTGGTACCAGTTTTGTTCACTGTAGAAACATTGGCAGCAACTATTTTATTAGATGATGATGACCTTAGGCATTAAGTTGAAGTTTTATCTAATTACATGAATGTCTTTGAAAACACTCATAATTCCTTGAAATATGTAACGGCTGCTTTCTTTGCTGCTGGTTTCATAGCCTTAGGCTTGGCTGCCTTTTTCTCTCCAGCTGGTTTCTTTGCAGCTGGCTTCCATTAGTTCTTGAATGCTCTTCTTCTTCACCTCTTCTTTATGCTCCTTGTAAAAGTCTTGGAATTCTGTCTTCTCAAAGCGTTTAAAGGGATACCACTCTCAATATAAAATCTTAGCATGGTCAGACTTCATGAACTGCGTGACAATGTGCAATGGACGACTAGGTCAGGAAGCATGCAGACTTCTTAGATCAGAGTTCAAAGTTGCTGTTGAAGACAATTTGGTTTAATAAAAAAAGAAAAAATGATCCATATGTTCTATGAATTTATAACACTTGAACAACACTTTTTAATAATAATTATATAAAATAAGGAAGCTTATTCAATCTAGAATTGAACACTTTGATTTTTATAAATGTACGAGTACAAATACGACAAAACACATCCAAAAACCATGAGGCATGAACGTTTACCAAAATATCGTAAACTCTGACCTTTTATCACGTGACCAATGTCTTAACCTTAGAAGCCATTAAATCGTTTGCTGTCTAACTGCTAGACATTTCCCTCCATTTTCACTTTTATCCTCCTTGTCTGAAAATTTGATTATCAAAACCTGCATTGTCATTTTCCATATACACCATGGCTTCAATTTTTTAATTGAAATATATAATTTGCATTTAATTGATCATTTATTCAAGCAATCAAAACCATCCATTAGTTCTTGAATGCCCTTCTTCTTCACCTCTTCTGAATTCACCTAGGTAAAAGTCTTAGAATTCTGTCTTCCAAAAGCATTTAAAGGGATACCACTCTCAATATAAAATCTGGACATGGTCAGACTTCATTAACTTGAGGAATCTTGTGGTATGTCGCTTGACAATGTGCAATGGACGACTAGGTCAGGAAGCATGCAGACTTCTTAGATTAGAGTTTAAAGATGCTGTTGAAGATAATTTGTTTAATAAAAGATGAAAGAAAGATCCATATGTGCTATCTCAAGAATTGAAGATTGCCTACGAGGCTGGCAAAGGGATGAATAAACTGGTACCAGTTTTGTTCACTGTAGAAACATTGGCAGCAACTATTTTATTAGATGATGATGACCTTAGGCATTAAGTTGAAGTTTTATCTAATTACATGTATGTCTTTGAAAACACTCATAATTCCTTGAAATATGTAACGGCTGCTTTCTTTGCTGCTGGTTTCATAGCCTTAGGCTTGGCTGCCTTTTTCTCTCCAGCTGGTTTCTTTGCAGCTGGCTTCCATTAGTTCTTGAATGCTCTTCTTCTTCACCTCTTCTTTATGCTCCTTGTAAAAGTCTTGGAATTCTGTCTTCTCAAAGCGTTTAAAGGGATACCACTCTCAATATAAAATCTTAGCATGGTCAGACTTCATGAACTGCGTGACAATGTGCAATGGACGACTAGGTCAGGAAGCATGCAGACTTCTTAGATCAGAGTTCAAAGTTGCTGTTGAAGACAATTTGGTTTAATAAAAAAAGAAAAAATGATCCATATGTTCTATGAATTTATAACACTTGAACAACACTTTTTAATAATAATTATATAAAATAAGGAAGCTTATTCAATCTAGAATTGAACACTTTGATTTTTATAAATGTACGAGTACAAATACGACAAAACACATCCAAAAACCATGAGGCATGAACGTTTACCAAAATATCGTAAACTCTGACCTTTTATCACGTGACCAATGTCTTAACCTTAGAAGCCATTAAATCGTTTGCTGTCTAACTGCTAGACATTTCCCTCCATTTTCACTTTTATCCTCCTTGTCTGAAAATTTGATTATCAAAACCTGCATTGTCATTTTCCATATACACCATGGCTTCAATTTTTTAATTGAAATATATAATTTGCATTTAATTGATCATTTATTCAAGCAATCAAAACCATCCATTAGTTCTTGAATGCCCTTCTTCTTCACCTCTTCTGAATTCACCTAGGTAAAAGTCTTAGAATTCTGTCTTCCAAAAGCATTTAAAGGGATACCACTCTCAATATAAAATCTGGACATGGTCAGACTTCATTAACTTGAGGAATCTTGTGGTATGTCGCTTGACAATGTGCAATGGACGACTAGGTCAGGAAGCATGCAGACTTCTTAGATTAGAGTTTAAAGATGCTGTTGAAGATAATTTGTTTAATAAAAGATGAAAGAAAGATCCATATGTGCTATCTCAAGAATTGAAGATTGCCTACGAGGCTGGCAAAGGGATGAATAAACTGGTACCAGTTTTGTTCACTGTAGAAACATTGGCAGCAACTATTTTATTAGATGATGATGACCTTAGGCATTAAGTTGAAGTTTTATCTAATTACATGTATGTCTTTGAAAACACTCATAATTCCTTGAAATATGTAACGGCTGCTTTCTTTGCTGCTGGTTTCATAGCCTTAGGCTTGGCTGCCTTTTTCTCTCCAGCTGGTTTCTTTGCAGCTGGCTTCCATTAGTTCTTGAATGCTCTTCTTCTTCACCTCTTCTTTATGCTCCTTGTAAAAGTCTTGGAATTCTGTCTTCTCAAAGCGTTTAAAGGGATACCACTCTCAATATAAAATCTTAGCATGGTCAGACTTCATGAACTGCGTGACAATGTGCAATGGACGACTAGGTCAGGAAGCATGCAGACTTCTTAGATCAGAGTTCAAAGTTGCTGTTGAAGACAATTTGGTTTAATAAAAAAAGAAAAAATGATCCATATGTTCTATGAATTTATAACACTTGAACAACACTTTTTAATAATAATTATATAAAATAAGGAAGCTTATTCAATCTAGAATTGAACACTTTGATTTTTATAAATGTACGAGTACAAATACGACAAAACACATCCAAAAACCATGAGGCATGAACGTTTACCAAAATATCGTAAACTCTGACCTTTTATCACGTGACCAATGTCTTAACCTTAGAAGCCATTAAATCGTTTGCTGTCTAACTGCTAGACATTTCCCTCCATTTTCACTTTTATCCTCCTTGTCTGAAAATTTGATTATCAAAACCTGCAGAGTTCAAAGATGCTGTTGAAGACAATTTGGTTCAATAAAAAAAGAAAGAAAGATCCATATGTGCTATCCCAAGAATTGAAGATTGCCAACGAGGCTGGCAAAGGGATATGTAATGGCTGCTTTCTTTGTTGCTGGTTTCTTAGCCTTATGCTTGGCTGCCTTTTTCTCACCAGCTGAATCCAGAGTTTTTGTGATCTGAAAGAGTCAAAAATGGTTTTACTTCATATTTTATACCCCGCAATACGTTGCCAAACATATTTAAGGAATTATAAGGGATTTTCCTGAAAACCTCCGCAAATTTTCAGAAAAAAAGTTATAACACTTGAACAACACTTTTTAATAATAATTATGTAAAATAAGGAAGCTTATTGAATCTAGAATTGAACACTTTGATTTTTATAAATGTACAAGTACAAATAAGAAAAAACACATCCAAAAACCATGAGGCATGCACGTTTACCAAAATATCGTAAACTGACCTTTTATCAAGTGACCAATGTCTTAACCTTAGAAGCCATTAAATCGTTTGCTGTCTAACTGCTAGACCTTTCCCTCTATTTTCACTTTTATCCTCCTTGTCTGAAAATTTGATTATCAAAACCTGCATTGTCATTTTCCATGTACACCATGGCTTCAATTTTTTTATTGAAATATATAATTTGCATTTAATTGATCATTTATTCAAGCAATCAAAACCATCCATTAGTTCTTGAATGCCCTTCTTCTTCACCTCTTCTGAATTCACCTAGGTAAAAGTCTTAGAATTCTGTCTTCCAAAAGCATTTAAAGGGATACCACTCTCAATATAAAATCTGGACATGGTCAGACTTCATTAACTTGAGGAATCTTGTGGTATGTCGCTTGACAATGTGCAATGGACGACTAGGTCAGGAAGCATGCAGACTTCTTAGATCAGAGTTCAAAGATGCTGTTGAAGACAATTTGGTTCAATAAAAAAAGAAAGAAAGATCCATATGTGCTATCCCAAGAATTGAAGATTGCCAAGGAGGCTGGCAAAGGGATATGTAATGGCTGCTTTCTTTGTTGCTGGTTTCTTAGCCTTATGCTTGGCTGCCTTTTTCTCACCAGCTGAATCCAGAGTTTTTGTGATCTGAAAGAGTCAAAAATGGTTTTACTTCATATTTTATACCCCGCAATACGTTGCCAAACATATTTAAGGAATTATAAGGGATTTTCCTGAAAACCTCCGCAAATTTTCAGAAAAAAAGTTATAACACTTGAACAACACTTTTTAATAATAATTATGTAAAATAAGGAAGCTTATTGAATCTAGAATTGAACACTTTGATTTTTATAAATGTACAAGTACAAATAAGAAAAAACACATCCAAAAACCATGAGGCATGCACGTTTACCAAAATATCGTAAACTGACCTTTTATCAAGTGACCAATGTCTTAACCTTAGAAGCCATTAAATCGTTTGCTGTGTAACTGCTAGACCTTTCCCTCTATTTTCACTTTTATCCTCCTTGTCTGAAAATATGATTATCAAAACCTGCATTGTCATTTTCCATGTACACCATGGCTTCAATTTTTTTATTGAAATATATAATTTGCATTCAATTGATCATTTATTCAAGCAATCATAACCATCCATTAGTTCTTGAATGCCCTTCTTCTTCACCTCTTCTGAATTCTCCTAGGTAAAAGTCTTGAAATTCTGTCTTCCAAAAGCATTTAAAAGGATACCACTCTATAATATCACACATTATAAACTTTATTAATTCTCAACTCCCTGGAAAAGATTAAAGTTCTAGGTATTTGATAAATGTAATTTATTACAGTACACATAAGGTTCTTCAGTTAAACATTACTTGTGCTGATTTCTTGTAATGTATACATATATGCTTTTTTTTAAGCATCAATGAAACTGAAGCAATCACAGAATCTAAAATATATTCCTGTTTGATTTTGGTTTGATTATCTCAAGATGATCTAAGCTTTTTTTCCCTACAATGTAGAAAGTAGAATATTGTTTGAACATTGCTCTAGTCAGAAAACTACCATTCACCAATTGTCCTTTAGGAAGATATATAAGCATATATGTTCTTTTAGCAATATAAATGATATTTTGTTTAACAATTGAGCTTTTTTAATTGTCTATTTGGCATTTTAACTTACTTCTCTCCCTTTTAATAAAAGGTATACTAAGTCCACCTACTGTTGCTCTCTTTCAAGCTTTTGATGTTGGACAGGTTAATTGACTAATTGTTTCGCTTATCCATTCATAGATCAAGTACAGTATGAAATTGTCTACAGTCTTTTGCAGCAATTCATATTATTGTCAGTTTTATTTCCAATTTTTCTTGTTCAGGACTTATGCCAAACATTGCTGGTTTCTGTCATTTTGGTGTATAATAGAGAAATGCTAGTCTTTAAGTGACTTTGTCTGTATTATTCATACTTTTATTTTAGACAATCCCTTATATGAAACTATAGACAAAGATCATCATATTAAATAACAGCAATAGAGTATTCTCTTGTATTGGTGTTATTTCTTGAATCGCACTGCATTACGATTGATACCCTTATTAAATGATGCTTTCAATAATTATTTGCTGTTTCAAGTGAGATATAATATGTTATAGTGTAGTTTCCCACCTTATGTTCTCATTCATTCTTCAACCAAGTCTATTGAAGTCACATTCCCCAACAAATGATCTAATTAAACTTAATTCAAACCATTAGATTTTTGCAGAACTTAATTTTGGCAGACTGTATACGTCTGTAAATACTTATGTCTTGGCAATGGACAAGGTCAAGTTTTTCTCTGACTGTTAACAACATCTTTTTAAACTTGTGTTATCTAAGTGCTTCCTTCTAAAAAAATCTAAAAATGCTTGTCTTTAAGTGACTTTGTCTGTATTATTCATACTTTTATTTTAGACAATCCCATATATATGAAACTATAGACAAAGATCATCATATTAAGTAACAGCAATAGAGTATTCTCTAGTATTGGTGTTATTTTTTGCATTGCACTGCATTACGATGATCTTGATACCCTATTTAAAAGATGCTTTTAATAATTAGTTGCTGTTTGAAGTGAGATATAATATGTTATAGTGTAGTTTCCACCTTATGTTCTCATTCATTCTTCAACCAAGTCTATTGTTGTCACATGCTGCCAACAAATGAACTAACTAAACTTTATTTAAACCATTAGATTTTTGCAAAACTTTATTTAAACATCTACGCCAAATGTCTAAATATTTGTCTTTGACTAAAAGTTGATTTTTTTTTGGTGCAGACTGAAATATCCTCTTTACTTGAAATGTGTGCACCAGACCGCGGATTTGAAACGTGTCACTATGAGAATCCTTGATTAGACACAGATTTTCTTTAATAAATAATATGTTATAAAGAAACATAACTGAATCATCTTAATTGATTCAAATTAATTTCGTTATTGATTTTCAGTGTTATATATCAATTGTATGTAACTTTTAAACAATTGGTTAATACATGTTCCTTTTCGTTATATTTTTAATATGCATATCTCAAGGAATATTTTTATGTTTTTATAATATGTATTATTTGTCAATTATTTTGAATTTTATTTATGTAAAATGAATGCTATAAATTCAGATTATAGTTGTTAAATTGTATAAGAATATTTAATGCTAACTATACCAACAGACAATCAGACAGACAGAGGTCAGATCACTATTTTTTCACAATTAACTTACTAGTGTTTGTAATTACTTCTAAAAAGAAGAGTTATCTTTTGTATCACTATTTATATTTTGATATATATATATACAAGTCTAAATTGAAAACTACGTTCAAACCTATGATTGCATTGGATAAAAACCGCAATTTTTATACGTGTGCATGTAGAACAAATTTTGTTGTAGAAGGGTCTTAATATATATATTTATGAGTGTAACATATTCGTTGACTTCAAACCTTTTTTTATGGTATATTTGGGTGTTAGAATGGCATTCATTATCACTGAAATTGTTATTTAAGGTCCTGCTTAAGAATTTCTCCAAGTACTGAATTTTCTGACTGTGATATTGGCTTTTTTGACAATTGAATGGACATGTATCTGGTACTAGCATCATTCAGACATAATAAATAAGACATGTTGGAAATTTATAATAGTTATTACCTTTGTTTATAATAATGTTAGGTTTCCTAAATTAATATTGAACTTAATCTGTAAATAATTCAGCATATTTCCACTGATGGTAAAAGAATTCAAAATCCCTCATTACCATTAAAAACAATTATTGTGTTGTAACTAGCAATTAATTGCTTCTAGAATAGATAATCAAAGTGTCTTTGTCTTAATTGTGGATTTTTGTAAATACAAACCTCTATCTGAAACTTTAGACAAAGACCTTTGATGATCATATTAAATAACAGCAAAATAATTGGTGTTATTTCTTTCTTTTAATAAATATCAACATAGGAACAAAGGTGTAATCTTGCATGATTTTATGTTGGCACTTGATTGTCAAAGATATGAGGGTCTGTTTCTGACTGAACATAAGCTGCACTGATGCTAAATTAAATTATGAAGCTATTAATTCAACGTGTTTTAGTCTTATCTCTAAATTAAGAAAGGGAAGAATAAAAACACTGGTTCAATCAATGTTCATCTTCAAAGATATATGAAAGCATTAGCATTGTTCTTATACACAAATATTGACAGATAACCGAATCTTGATCACTATTTATTTGCCTTCATTAGTCATGTATTTTAAAGTAATTAGGTGTAGTATTTAGAAATATTTAATTATTCCCATGTATAAAAAGGACTTCGGAATAAAGTTTGCTTCAAGATTTTTCACATGGCTGGATCCAATTTATTAAAAAAAAAATATTAATTTACTTTCTACAGTTTTAATCCTTTGCATTTTTAGTTGTGTTGACAATAAAGATATTTTAGCTTTGTTTGGTCTAGCTATACTGCACACCACAAATTACTGACCAGTCACAAAGAATGATATATTTTTACCAGCAACATGTTTTCCTTCAACAAGCAGTCCACGAGCAAAATCTTTATGTACTTTCTTTTCTTTATCTTTTCAAATTTGTCATCACAGCTCAGATATACCAGACAGTTGCACATGATGTTGCTCATTACCAACAACAGTCATCCCTTCAATATTTGTTCAATAAGCAAAATCTCTAAATGTTTTTTTTCTTTATCTTTTTTTGCCACGTTACAACTGTGAACTAAGTGCTTTGATAGTCATGACGTTAAATAACCACATTAAAAAATTGGTTGTATTTGTAACTACAAAACACATTATAATGAAATGAATGTGTTTTTTGAATTCTTTAATTTAGAAATTAAAAACAATTATTGTATTGTAACTAGCAATTATTTGCGTCTAGAAAAGCTAATCGAAGTGTCTTTGTCTTAATTGTGGATTTTTGTAAATACAAACCTCTATCTGAAACTTAAGACAAAGATTATTGATGATCATATTTAATAAAAACTCATAGAGCTTGCTGATGTTGTTTGACCAATAATTGGATTCAACTAAAAAGAAAAAAAAGTAGCATGAATAATATTGTTATAGTAAATATTTATTGTTTCATTACACACAAAAGAATCGGTGTTATTTCTTACTTTTATAAATTTCTACCTGGGAAGAAAGGTGTATTTTGCATGCCTTTATGTTGGCACTTGATTGTTAAAGATATGAGGGACTGTTTCTGACTGAACATAAGATCATATTCTACCTATAGCCCCATCATTTTCTATTTCTGCTCCTCTACCCCATGTCAATCTGAGACTGGCTTCAAGAATACCACTATCTGGTAGTCCATATGATCTCTAAAAAAGAAAAACAAAATAATTGTTATAGTAATTTAATGTTAAAGTAGAAGAGGAACATGAAATATCGAAAAGTTATTCAAGAAAGTGTTGAAATATAACTTCAATCATTAATTTTACTCTAATTTACTGTTGTTATAACTTGCAGTATCCTATGATGCAGGTACCCAGTTATCTCCCTTTGATCGCTTCTTCGCAAGGAATAAGCTGACACAATTGCGTATCCAGAGTTTTTGTGATCTGGTTTTACTTCATAATGTATACCGCTCAATACGTTACCAAACCTATTTAAAGAATTATAAGGGATTTTCATACACCGCAGCAAATTTTCAGAAAAAAAGTTTCACTTCACTTGTGAATTTATAACACTTGAACAACACTTTTTAATAATAATTATATAAAATAAGGAAGCTTATGCTTATTCAATCTAGAATTGAACACATCCAAAAACCATGAGGCATGCACGTTTACTAATATATATCGTAAACTCTGACCTTTTATCACTTGACCAATGTCTTGACCTAAGAAGCCATTAAATCCGTTTGCTGTCTAACTGCTAGACCTTTCCCTCCATTTTCACTTTTATCCTCCTAACAATGTCTGAAAATTTGATTATCAAAACCTGCATTGTCATTTTCCATGTACACCATGACTTCAATTTTTTAATTGAAATATATAATTTGCATTCAATTGTTCATTTATTCAAGCAATCAAAACCATCCATTAGTTCTTGAATGCTCTTCTTCTTCACCTCTTCTGAATGCTCCTAGGTAAAAGTCTTTGAATTCTGTCTTCCAAAAGCATTTAAAAGGATACCACTCTATAATATCACACATTATAAATTATATTAATTCTCAACTCCCCTGAAAAGATAAAAGTTCTAGGTATTTGATAAATGTAATTTCATTGAAACACCTTCTTTCTGGATACACGCATACATTTAGTTCCTTTAATTACATTTTTCTAAAATTTCACCTGTTTAACAACATCTTTTTAAACTTATGTCATCTAAGTGTTTCCTTCTAAAAATGGTAGTCTTTAAGTGACTTTGTCTGTATTATTCATACCTCCATTTTAGACAATCCCAATTATGAAACTATAGACAAAGATTATCATATTAAATAACAGCAATAGAGTATTCACTCTCATTGGTGTTATTTCTTAAATTGCACTGCATTACAATCGTCTTAATACCCTGTATAAATGATGCTTTTAATAATGAATCAGTAGTGTAGTTTTGCACTGTTATGTTCTCATTCATTCCTCAACCAAGTCTATTGAAGTCACATACCATTGATTTTTTATAAATTAGAAACAGGTAATTTCTTGTTATGTATACATGTATTTTTATTTATTTTTTTATCATCAATGAAACTGTTGGAATGTAAAATATATTTCTGTTTGATTTTGGTTTGATAATCTCAAGATGATCTAAGCTTTTTTTCCTACAATGTAGAAAGTAGAATATTGTTTAAAAATAGCTCTTGTCAGAAAATAACCATTCTCCAATTGTCCTTTAGGAAGATATGTAAGCATATATGTTCTTTTAGCAATATAAATGATCTGTTTTTTAACAATTGAGCTTTTTTAATGGTCTACTTGGAATTTTAACTTTCATTGCTTCTCTCCCTTTTAATAAAAGGTATATTAAGTCCACCTACTGTTGCTCTCTTTCAAGCTTTTGTTGTTCGATAGGTTAATTGACTAATTGTTTTGCTTATCCAATCATACATAAAGTACAGTATGAAATTGTGTACAGTTTTTTGCAGCAATTCATATTTCTGTCTGTTTTATTTCCCATTTTTCTGGTTCAGGACAAACACTGCTGGTTTCTGTCACTTTGGTGTAAGATAGAGAAATGCTTGTCTTTAAGTGACTTTGTCTGTATTATTCATACTTTTATTTTAGACAATCCCATATATGAAACTATAGACAAAGATCATCATATTAAATAACAGCAAATGAGTATTCCCTTGTATTGGTGTTATTTCTTGCGTTGCACTGCATTACGATGATCTTGATACCCTGATTAAATGATGCTTTTAATAATGAATTGCTGTTTCAAAGAGATATAAAATGTTGTAGTGTAGTTTTGCACCTCATGTTCTCATTCATTCTTCAACCAAGACTATTGTAGTCACATGCCCCAACAAATAAACTAATTAAACTTAATTCAAACCATTAGATTTTTGCAGAACTTAATTTTGGCAGACTGTTTACATCTGTAAATACTTATGTTTTGGCAGTGGACAAGGTCAAGTTTTTAACTGACTGTTAACAACATCTTTTTAAACTTGTGTTATCTAAGTGCTTCCTTCTAAAAATGCTGGTCTTTAAGTGACTTTGTCTGTATTATTCATACTTTTATTTTAAACAATCCCATATATGAAACTATAGACAAAGATCATCATATAAAATAATAGCAATACAGTATTCTCTTGTATTGGTGTTATTTCTTGCATTGCACTGCGTTACGATGATCTTGATACCCAGGTTAAATGATGCTTTTAATAATGAATTGCAGTTTCAAGTGAGATATAATATGTTAGTGTAGTTTTGCACCTTATGTTCTCATTTATTCTTCAACCAAGTCTATTGTTGTCACATGCTGCCAATAAATGAACTAATTAAACTTTATTTAAACGATTAGATTTTTGCAAAACTTTATTTAAACATCTACGCCAAATGTGTAAATATTGGTTTTTGACTAAAAGTTGATTTTTTTTTGGTGCAGACTGAAATATCCTATTTACTTGAAATAGTACTTTGATTATGTCTTTGAAAAACAAAGATAGATATTTGGTGTTATTAGTAACTACAAAAAAAATAATTAATGATTGTTGTACTGCTCCTCAGTGCATCTTAAATGACTTTTAAAGCTGTTGCTGTTATTGTTTATAGATATCATCAGTATTAATGAATATAAGGTTCACTCAATCCAAAACTCTTTATGCAACGTATTGTTTTATAATCTTAGGAAGATTTTTTGTATCCACATGTGTTTGAATAACACTTTGTTGGCAGCAGCTAAAGGAACATTGTTTTGCTCTTCTGCTTCACCTATTTTCCTAAGTAAAAGTCATGGAATCCTGTCTCCCAGAAACATTTAAAGGGATACCACTCTATAATTCTACACATTATCAACATAAATTACTGACAACATACTTAATATACATTTGTATTGCTTGTACATCCTGGTTTACATGGAATGCAATAAAAAGAAGTAATAAAGCAATCATAATATTTCTAAAACCATTTAACTTCAACTTTTGTAAAGTATACTATATATTAGATTTTTTTTATCTACATGTGTTTGAATAACATTTTGTTGGCAGCAGCTAAAGGAACATTTTTTTTCTCTTCTGCTTCACCTGTTCTGAATTTTTCCAGGTAAAAGTCATGGAATCCTTTCTCCCATGAATAGTCATCTGCCAGCTGCAATCTATCATTAGGCCAATGTTGTCATCATGGTTTGTCGTCAGTACCATTTGCAAGTACAACAGTTATAGTTGGCTGTAACCTATGCCACCTCCCAACCATCTGTTGTCATGGTGTGTAAGCTATCTTACCAGCCAATTAAACTTGATTTGGCCAGTATGCATCTTGCAAGTAGGTGTTTCATCCCCTATTCTACAACTTTCAAGAAATGTGAGCATCACTTCAGGTTTTTTTTAGCTGTTCTGGCTATAAATGTTATCATTGTGTTTTCCTGTTAGTTCTTTTATAAATACAAGCATGTCTTACTTTTAGGAGATCTAGGCTAAATTATGCACTTCTGGTTTTATGTAAGCACCACATCAGCACCATTTGAAAGTTTATAGTCTTTCAGCAATTTCAGCTGTTTCCTACCATTTTCCTTCCAATTCATATTATCTTCATCTTGTAATGTTTTGTTTTCGTTTACCCAATCTAGAAATTCAGGTGGATCATTTAAAAATTATGTTTTGTTTTCATTCTGATTAATCTAACAATTTTTAAGTTTCAATTAAAAAAGGCAATTGTTAGAATAGTCCCTTTAATCAATTAATAGATGGTTTATAATAATCTAATAAATCAGAATAGCCTAGATATAATTTTTCTTCCTTGACTTAAATTCCTTCAACAATTGTGTATTTATGCACCTTCCTATGTTGGTGTAGTGTGTTTCAAATGTTTAAGCCATGCATGCACCTTCCTATGTTGGTGTAGTGTGTTTCAAATGTTTAAGCCATGCCTGTTAGGTGTTACCAATTCTTTGTATCTTTTCAATGCTGTTTTATAAACCTTGTGCTATGTGCGCATTTGCCTCAAGCTTGCATGTATCATGGGCTATGTGTGTTTAGAACCTAAACATGAATTTGCTATATTTATGTTTCATATATAAATAACTTGCCAATATGAAATACTAAAATAAATTAAGGACTGAATGCATATACATAATATTTATGTTATATGAATTTAAAGTGCCATAACTTAATAAGTAAGCCACCTACCAAAACTGATAACAACAAGAACAAAATAATTATAATAAAGCAATTTGGTTGTGAATTCAGTTTGACTAAAACAATTTTAATTGGCTACAATCAACTAAGGATATGTAATAACCAATTCTAAATAAAACAATATTGATTAATAGTTCATTAGTATTTTTAATTTCTTCTCCTTGTTTCACATTTGATTGCTTAATTTCTTCCACCATAGTTGTTGCTTATATTGCGTATGTTTTCATCATAATTGTTAACTAAAAATGCCCTCTGTGGGACCTTGAACTTAAATTATATCCCAATGTATAAGCAATTTACCTATGATAATCTTCTATACAATATATTTTGTTGTCTACATCAATCGTAAACAACACTCCATCAAGCAGCTTTTTTCCCATTTAAGAGGTGAACTGACCACCATCAGTATGAAATAAAAAAAAAGTAATAGAAGCAATCAAAATATTTTAAAAACCATTTAACTTAACTCAAATAATGTATAGTATACCATATATTAGATTTTTTATCCACACTATGGTAGCAGCAGCTAAAGGATCATAAAATCTGACTCCTCATTCTAGACCTTTTTCTCCATTTTCACTTTTATCCTCCTCATTGGAAATTGTAATTATCAAAATATGTTTTGTCATTTACCATGAAGACCATGGCTTCAATATTTAATTGAAATTATAATTTGCATTTGTTCTGAATTCTCTTGGGTAAAAGTCTTGGAATCCTGTCTCACAAAAGCATTGAAAGGGATCCTACTGTATAATTTCACACATGAAATGATTGAACCAGGCAATGATTGAAAATAATATTTTTAGCAGATTTTTTTTATTGCACGTTTTATTTGGCAAAGTATTGCAATTTTTTAAAGCGAAAATGAAAAAAAAATCATATTTTTTTGTTGAATTACACTCTTATCAGCGTTTACAATTAACACAATTTGTGATATCAATATGTCATGGCACTTTGAAAACAAGTAGTTATTTGTTGATTGACACAGTTGTCTGTTCATCAATACAAATGATGGTTGAAACGAAAAGTCAAATGGTAAATTTATGCAAGAAAAAAAGATAAATAAGAAGACTTCTGGTAGAATGGAGAGTACTTTCTTACATTGATGTCAATGACATGACAGCCTCATCAGACTGGTTTCGTAGAGGGAATCCTTTTAAAGTCCCCCTTTACACAAAGAATCTTTCTAACATGAATTCCAGGCAGGTTCAGGGAGAAATTTGCTTGTGTGTGTTCAGAGATGATGACTGCAAAAAAGCTGTGTTACAAATATCACAATAATACGTTTTTTTCTCATCACTCATCGTCTATATATAAATTACTTGCCAAAATGAAATACAAAAAATAAATTAAGGACTGAATGCATATACATAATATTTATGTTAAATGAATTTAAGGCCCCATAACTAAATAAGTAAGCCACCTACCAAAACCAATAACAACAAGAACAAAATAATAATAATAAAGAAATTTGATTGTATATGCAGAAAGACTTTAAAACAATTTTAAATGGCTACAATCAACTAAGGATATGTAATTACCAATTCTAAATAAAACAATATTGATTAATAGTTCATTAGTATTTTTAATTTCTTCTCCTTGTTTCACATTTGATTGCTTAATTTCTTCCACCATATAGTTGTTGCCTATATTGCGTATGTTTTCATCATAATTGTTGACTAAAAATGCCCTCTGTGGGACCTTGAACTTAAATTATATCCCAATGTATAAGAAATTTACCTATGATAATCTACTATGCAATATATTTTGTTGTCTACATCAATCGTAAACGACACTCCATCAAGCAGCTTTTTTCCCATTTAAGAGGTGAACTGACCACCATCAGAATGAAATAAAAAAAAAGTAATAAAAGCAATCAAAATATTTTAAAAACCATTTAACTTAACTCAAATAATGTATAGTATACCATATATTAGATTTTTTATCCACACTATGGTAGCAGCAGCTAAAGGATCATAAAATCTGACTCCTCATTCTAGACCTTTCTGTCCATTTTCACTTTTATCCTCCTCATCTGAAAATGTAATTATCAAAATATGTTTTGTCATTTACCATGAAGACCATGGCTTCAATATTTAATTGAAATTATAATTTGCATTTGTTCTGAATTCTCTTGGGTAAAAGTCTTGGAATCCTGTCTCACAAAAGCATTGAAAGGGATACTACTGTATAATTTCACACATGAAATGATTGAACCAGGCAATGATTGAAAATAATATTTTTAGCAGATTTTTTTTATTGCACGTTTTATTTGGCAAAGTATTGCAATTTTTTAAAGAGAAAATGAAAAAAAAATCATATTTTTTTGTTGAATTACACTCTTATCAGCGTTTACAATTAACACAATCTGTGATATCAATATATCATGGCACTTTGAAAACAAGTAGTTATTTGTTGATTGACACAGTTGTCTGTTCATCAATACAAATGATGGTTGAAACGAAAAGTCAAATGGTAAATTTATACAAGAAAAAAAGATAAATAAGAAGACTTCTGTTAGAATGGAGAGTACTTTCTTACATTGATGTCAATGACATGACAGCCTCATCAGACTGATTTCGTAGAGGGAATCCGTTTAAAGTCCCCCTTTACACAAAAAATCTTTCTAACATGAATTCCAGGCAGGTTCAGGGAGGAATTTGCTTGTGTGTGTTCAGAGATGATGACTGCAAAAAAGCTGTGTTACAAATATCACAATTATACGTTTTTTTCTCATCACTCATCATCTATATATAAATTACTTGCCAAAATGAAATACAAAAAATAAATTAAGGACTGAATGCATATACATAATATTTATGTTATATGAATTTAAGGCGCCATAACTAAATAAGTAAGCCACCTACCAAAACCAATAACAACAAGAACAAAATAGTTATAATAAAGCAATTTGATTGTAAATGCAGAAAGACTTTAAAACAATTTTAGATGGCTACAATCAACTAAGGATATGTAATTACCAATTCTAAATAAAACAATATACCATTAATATAGAATGAAATAGAATTAACAGCCCAGTAAAAATTTAAATTCTTCTCATTTTTTCATGTTTGAATGCCCTCTTTTCTGCTGTCTAAATTTGAAAGGCAGAACAAGTAGAGCCATTGCACGAGTATACCATTTTTTGTCATGGTCTACGGTGATGGATATACAAGTAATTGTCTGAATGGGTCCTACTAGAGAATGTCAGTTAGACATTAACACAAATGGGTTTTTTTCTCACCATATATGGTCGTCACAGTTTCTTATATAAATTACTTGCCAGTGGGTTTTTTTCTCACCATATATGTCCTCATGAAATTTTCAAATTGTGTTAGATGATCCCGTCTGTTGTTTTGAAGAAATGTCAATCCAGAAAACAGATGTTTTGAGACTCTTATAAATAATGGAGTTATAGAATTTTCATTGAAACACCTTCTTTCTGGATACACGCATACATTTAGTTCCTTCAAATACACTTTTCTAAAATGTCACCCGTTCAAAACAGTAATTAAATCTTTGACAATTGTTTTAATTGGTATAGATACTGAATTTGTTATTGGTAAATTAAAACCATACTAAATATTACATTTATGTACCTTCACAGTACTCCATCTGTAAATACCTATATTTTGGCATTGGACAATTAGGTAAAGTTTTTCTCTGACTGTTAGCAACATCTTTTTAAACTTATGTCATCTAAGTGTTTCCTTCAAAAAATGGTAGTCTTTAAGTGACTTTGTCTGTATTATTCATACCTCCATTTTAGACAATCCAATATATGAAACTATAGACGAAGATCATCATATTAAATAACAGCAGTAGAGTATTCACGCTCATTGTTGTTATTTCTTCATGTTCTCATTCATTCCTCAACCAAGTCTATTGTAGTCACATACCCTGACTACTAAACCTTTTTTTAGCCGGCATATTTCCACTGGTGGGGAAATAATCAATATTCCCAAATTATAATTAAAACAATTAATGTCTTAAAACTAGCTATTATTTGCTTCTTGAATAGATTGTCAAAGTCTCTTCGTCTTAAGGATGTATTGAAGTGAAACTTAAAAAAAACCTAGATTTTGAAATTGATGCATAAAGCTAGAAAATTTTGGGTTAAGAAAAAGCTTAAAATTTTGATGGTTGGGGAGATCCTTTTCCAGATATTTAATTTTTGAAAAATTAGCGGGAAAAGGTTCACTCGATCAGATCATAAATTTTGCATTGGTAGTATTTTGGACTTAAATCGAAAGAAAAGAAATCTAGTCTGCCTTGAATTTTGGTAAATGACCCTTTATCAGATATTGCAGTCATATATGAGTGTTATGGAGCAGAATGTTTTACCCTGTATTGTAGGGGAAAAAACAAAGAATTTGAACATCAGAATCAATTTCCAAAACCTTATCTAAGCACATCCTTAATTGTTTTGTTAGTTCATTGAGCCTAATCAGATAGACTTTTTTCTATATATGTCATACATCAGTTAATCAATTACCTTTCAAACACTTTAAGTGACTTTGTCTGTATTATTCATACCTCCATTTTAGACAATCCCAATTATGAAACTATAGACAAAGATCATCATATTAAATAACAGCAATAGAGTATTCACTCTCATTGGTGTTATTTCTTGAATTGCACTGCATTACAATCGTCTTAATACCCTGTATAAATGATGCTTTTAATAATGAATCAGTAGTGTAGTTTTGCACTGTTATGTTCTCATTCATTCCTCAACCAAGTCTAATGTAGTCACATACCCCGACTACTAAACTTTTTTTTAAGCCAGCATATTTCCACTGGTGGTGAAATAATTAATAATCCCAAATTATAATTAAAACAATCAATGTATTAAAACTAGCTATAATTTGTTTCTTGAATAGATTGTCCAATTCTCTTTGTCTTAAGGATGTATTGAATGCCCTCTTTTCTGCTGTTTAAATTTGAAAGGCAGAACAAGTAGAGCCATTGCAAGTGTGTACCATTTTTTGTTATGGTCTACGGTGATGGATATACAAGTAATTTCTGAATGGGTCCTACTAGAGAATGTCAGTTAGACATTAACACAAGTGTTTTTTTTTCTCACCATATATGGTCGTCACAGTTTCTTATATAAATTACTTGCCAGTAGTTTTTTTTTCTCACCATATATGTCCTCATGAAATTTTCAAATTATGTTGGATGGTAGCCCATCAATTGTGTTAGATGATCCCGTCTGTTGTTTTGAAGAAATGTCAATCCAGAAAACAAATGTTTTGAGACGCTTATAAATAATGGAGTCATAGATCTTTCATTGAAACACCTTTTTTCTGGATACACGCATACATTTAGTTCCTTTAAATACACTTTTCTAAAATGTCACCCGTTTAACAACATCTTTTTAAACTTATGTCATCTAAGTGTTTCCTTCTAAAAATGGTAGTCTTTAAGTGACTTTGTCTGTATTATTCATACCTCCATTTTAGACAATCCCAATTATGAAACTATAGACAAAGATCATCATATTAAATAACAGCAATAGAGTATTCACTCTCATTGGTGTTATTTCTTGAATTGCACTGCATTACAATCGACTTAATACTCTGTATAAATGATGCTTTTAATAATGAATCAGTAGTGTAGTTTTGCACTGTTATGTTCTCATTCATTCCTCAACCAAGTCTATTTTAGTCACATACCATTGATTTTTTTATAAATTGGAAACAGGTAATTTCTTGTTATGTATACATGTATTTTTTATTTATTTTTTTTATCATCAATGAAACTGTTGGAATGTAAAATATATTTCTGTTTGATTTTGGTTTGATAATCTCAAGATGATCTAAGCTTTTTTTCCTACAATGTAGAAAGTAGAATATTGTTTAAAAATAGCTCTTGTCAGAAAATTACCATTCACCAATTGTCCTTTAGGAAGATATATAAGCATATATGTTCTTTTAGCAATGTAAATGATCTGTTTTTTAACAATTGAGCTTTTTTAATGGTCTACTTGGAATTTTAACTTTCATTGCTTCTCTCCCTTTTAATAAAAGGTACATTAAGTCCACCTACTGTTGCTCTCTTTCAAGCTTTTATTGTTCGATAGGTTAATTGACTAATTGTTTTGCTTATCCAATCATACATCAAGTACAGTATGAAATTGTGTACAGTTTTTTGCAGCAATTCATATTTCTGTCTGTTTTATTTCCCATTTTTCTGGTTCAGGACTTATGCCAAACACTGCTGGTTTCTGTCACTTTGATGTATGATAGAGAAATGCTTGTCTTTAAGTGACTTTGTCTGTATTATTCATACTTTTATTTTAGACAATCCCATATATGAAACTATAGATAAAGATCATCATATAGAATAACAGCAAATGAGTATTCTCTTGTATTGGTGTTATTTCTTGCATTGCACTGTGTTACGATGATCTTGATACCCAGGTTAAATGATGCTTTTAATAATGAATTGCAGTTTCAAGTGTGATATAATATGTTAGTGTAGTTTTGCACCTTATGTTCTCATTCATTCTTCAACCAAGTCTATTGTTGTCACATGCTGCCAACAAATGAACTAATTAAACTTTATTTAAACCGTTAGATTTTTGCAAAACTTTATTTAAACATCTACCCCAAATGTCTAAATATTTGTCTTTGACTAAAAGTTGATTTTTTTTTTGGTGCAGACTGAAATATCCTATTTACTTGAAATAGTACTTTGATTATGTCTTTGAAAAACAAAGATAGATATTTGGTGTTATTAGTAACTACAAAAAAAATAATTAATGATTGTTGTACTGCTCCTCAGTGCATCTTAAATGACTTTTAAAGCTGTTGCTGTTATTGTTTATAGATATCATCAGTAATAATGAATATAAGGTTCACTCAATCCAAAACTCTTTATGCAACATATTGTTTTATAATTTGAGGAAGATTTTTTGTATCCACATGTGTTTGAATAACACTTTGTTGGCAGCAGCTAAAGGAACATTGTTTTGCTCTTCTGCTTCACCTATTTTCCTAAGTAAAAGTCATGGAATCCTGTCTCCCAGAAACATTTAAAGGGATACCACTCAATAATTCTACACATCAACATAAATTACTGACAACATACTTAAAATACATTTGTATTGCTTGTACATCCTGGTTTACATGGAATGCAATAAAAAAAAGTAATAAAGCAACCAAAATATTTCTAAAACCATTTAACTTCAACTTTTGTAAAGTATACTATATATTAGATTTTTTTTATCTACATGTGTTTGAATAACACTTTGTTGGCAGCAGCTAAAAGAACATTTTTTTCCCTCTTCTGCTTCACCTGTTCTGAATTTTTCTAGGTAAAAGTCATGGAATCCTTTCTCCCATGAAAAGTCATCTGCCAGCTGCAATCTCTCATTAGGCCAATGTTGTCATCGTGGTTTGTCGTCAGTACCATTTGCAAGTACAACAGTTATAGTTGGCTGTAACCTATTCCACCTCCCAACCATCTGTTGTCATGGTGTGTAAGCTATCTTACCAGCCAATTAAACTTGATTTGGCCAGTATGCATCTTGCAAGTAGGTGTTTCATCCCCTATTCTACAACTTTCAAGAAATGTGAGCATCACTTCAGTTTTTTTTAGCTTTTCTGGCTATAAATGTTATCATTGTGTTTTCCTGTTAGTTCTTTTATAAATACAAGCATGTCTTACTATTAGGAGATCTATGCTAAATTAGGCACTTCTGGTATTATGTAAGCACCACATCAGCACCATTTGAAAGTTTATAGTCCTTCAGCATGTTCAGTTGTTTCCTACCATTTTCCTTCCAATTCATATTATCTTCATCTTGTAATGTTTTGTTTTCGTTTGCCCAATCTAGAAATTCAGGCGGATCAATTAAAAATTATGTTTTGTTTTCATTCTGATTAATCTAACAATTTTTGAAGTTTCAATTAAAAAAGTCAATTGTTAGAATAGTCCCTTTAATCAATTAATAGATGGTTTATAATAATCTAATAAATCAGAATAGCCTAGATATAATTTTTCTTCCTTGACTTAAATTCCTTCAACAATTGTGTATTTATGCACCTTCCTATGTTGGTGTAGTGTGTTTCAAATGTTTAAGCCATGCATGCACCTTCCTATGTTGGTGTAGTGTGTTTCAAATGTTTAAGCCATGCCTGTTAGGTGTTACCAATTCTTTGTATCTTTTCAATGCTGTTTTATAAACCTTGTGCTATGTGCGCATTTGCCTCAAGCTTGCATGTATCATGGGCTATGTGTGTTAAGAACCTAAACATGATCTTGCTATATTTATGTTTCATATATAAATTACTTGCCAAAATGAAATACTAAAATAAATTAAGGACTGAATGCATATATACATAATATTTATGTTATATGAATTTAAGGCGCAATAACTAAATAAGTAAGCCACCTACCAAAACCGATAACAACAAGAACAAAATAATTATAATAAAGCAAATTGGGTGTGAATGCAGTTAGACTAAAACAATTTTAATTGGCTACAATCAACTAAGGATATGTAATTACCAATTCTAAATAAAACAATATTGATTAATAGTTCATTAGTATTTTTAATTTCTTCTCCTTGTTTCACATTTAATTGCTTAATTTCTTCCACCATAGTTGTTGCTTATATTGCATATGTTTTTATCATAATTGTTAACTAAAAATGCCCTCTGTGGGACCTTCAACTTAAATTATATTTCAATGTATAAAAAATTTACCTATGATAATCTTCTATACAATATATTTTGTTGTCTACATCAATCGTAAACAACGCTCCATCAAGCAGCTTTTTTCCCATTTAAGAGGTGAACTGACCACCATCAGAATGAAATAAAAAAAAAAGTAATAGAAGCAATATAAATATTTTAAAAACCATTTAACTTAACTCAAATAATGTTTAGTATACCATATATTAGATTTTTTATCCGCACTATGGTAGCAGCAGCTAAAGGATCATAAAATCTGACTCCTCATTCTAGACCTTTCTCTCCATTTTCACTTTTATCCTCCTCATTGGAAATTGTAATTATCAAAATATGTTTTGTCATTTACCATGAAGACCATGGCTTCAATATTTAATTGAAATTATAATTTGCATTTGTTCTGAATTCTCTTGGGTAAAAGTCTTGGAATCCTGTCTCACAAAAGCATTGAAAGGGATACTACTGTATAATTTCACACATGAAATGATTGAACCAGGCAATGATTGAAAATAATATTTTTAGCAGATTTTTTTTATTGCACTTTTTATTTGACAAAGTATTGCAATTTTTAAAAGAGAAAATGAAAAAAAAATCATATTTTTTTGTTGAATTACACTCTTATCAGCGTTTACAATTAACACAATCTGTGATATCAATATATCATGGCACTTTGAAAACAAGTAGTTATTTGTTGATTGACACAGTTGTCTGTTCATCAATACAAATGATGGTTGAAACGAAAAGTCAAATGGTAAATTTATACAAGAAAAAAAGATAAATAAGAAGACTTCTGTTAGAATGGAGAGTACTTTCTTACATTGATGTCAATGACATGACAGCCTCATCAGACTGATTTCGTAGAGGGAATCCGTTTAAAGTCCCCCTTTACACAAAAAATCTTTCTAACATGAATTCCAGGCAGGTTCAGGGAGGAATTTGCTTGTGTGTGTTCAGAGATGATGACTGCAAAAAAGCTGTGTTACAAATATCACAATTATACGTTTTTTTCTCATCACTCATCATCTATATATAAATTACTTGCCAAAATGAAATACAAAAAATAAATTAAGGACTGAATGCATATACATAATATTTATGTTATATGAATTTAAGGCGCCATAACTAAATAAGTAAGCCACCTACCAAAACCAATAACAACAAGAACAAAATAGTTATAATAAAGCAATTTGATTGTAAATGCAGAAAGACTTTAAAACAATTTTAGATGGCTACAATCAACTAAGGATATGTAATTACCAATTCTAAATAAAACAATATACCATTAATATAGAATGAAATAGAATTAACAGCCCAGTAAAAATTTAAATTCTTCTCATTTTTTTCATGTTTGAATGCCCTCTTTTCTGCTGTCTAAATTTGAAAGGCAGAACAAGTAGAGCCATTGCAAGAGTGTACCATTTTTTGTCATGGTCTACGGTGATGGATATACAAGTAATTGTCTGAATGGGTCCTACTAGAGAATGTCAGTCAGACATTAACACAAATGGTTTTTTTTCTCACCATATATGGTCGTCACAGTTTCTTATATAAATTACTTGCCAGTGGGTTTTTTTCTCACCATATTTGTCCTCATGAAATTTTCAAATTGTGTTAGATGATCCCGTCTTGTTTTGAAGAAATGTCAATCCAGAAAACAGATGTTTTGAGACGCTTATAAATAATGGAGTCATAGATCTTTCATTGAAGCACCTTCTTTCTGGATACACGCATACATTTAGTTCCTTTAAATACACTTTTCTAAAATGTCACACGTTCAAAACAGTAATTAAATCTTTGACAATTGTTTTAATTGGTATAGATACTGAATTTGTTATTGGTAAATTTAAACCATACTAAATATTACATTTATGTACCTTCACAGTACTCCATCTGTAAATACCTATATTTTGGAATTGGACAATTAGGTAAAGTTTTTCTCTGACTGTTAACAACATCTTTTTAAACTTATGTCATCTAAGTTTTTCCTTCTAAAAATGGTAGTCTTTAAGTGACTTTGTCTGTATTATTCATACCTCCATTTTAGACAATCCAATATATGAAACTATAGACAAAGATCATCATATTAAATAACAGCAATAGAGTATTCACGCTCATTGTTGTTATTTCTTGAATTGCACTGCATGACGATCGTCTTGATACTCTGGTTAAATGATGCTTTTGATAATGAATTGCTGTTTCAAGTGTGATATAATATGTTCAGTAGTGTAGTTTTGCACCGTTATGTTCTCATTCATTCCTCAACCAAGTCTAATGTAGTCACATACCCTGACTACTAAACTTTTTTTAAGCCAGAATATTTCCACTGGTGGTGAAATAATTAATAATCCTAAATTATAGTTTAAACAATTAATGTATTAAAACTAGCTATAATTTGTGCTTCTTGAATAGATTGTCAAAGTCTCTTTGTCTTAAGGATGTATTGAAGTGAAACTAAAAAAAACCTAGATTTCGAAATTGATGCATAAAGCTAGAAAATTTTGGGTTAAGAAAAAGCTTAAAATGTTGATGGTTGGGGAGCTCCTTTTCCAGATATTTAATTTTTAAAAAAATAACGGGAAAAGGTTCACTCGATCAGACCATAAATTTTGCATTGGAAGTATTTTGGTCTTAAATCGAAAGAAAAGAAATCTAGTCTGCCTTGAATTTTGGTAAATGACCCTTTATCAGATATTGCAGTCATATATGGAGCAGAATATTTTACCCTGTATTGTAGGGGAAAAAACAAGGAATTTGAACATCAGAATCAATTTCCAAAACCTTATCTAAGCACATCCTTAATTGTTTTGTTAGTTCATTGAGCCTAATCATATGACTTTTTTCTACATATGTCATACATCAGTTAATCAATTACCATTCAAACACTTTAAGTGACTTTGTCTGTATTATTCATACCTCCATTTTAGACAATCCCAATTATGAAACTATAGACAAAGATCATCATATTAAATAACAGCAATAGAGTATTCACTCTCATTGGTGTTATTTCTTGAATTGCACTGCATTACAATCGTCTTAATACCCTGTCTAAATGATGCTTTTAATAATGAATCAGAAGTGTAGTTTTGCACTGTTATGCTCTCGTTCATTCCTCAACCAAGTGTATTGTAGTCACATACCCTGACTACTAAACTTTTTTTTAAGCCAGCATATTTCCACTGGTGGTGAAATAATTAATAATCCCAAATTATAATTAAAACAATTAATGTATTAATCTAGCTATAATTTGTTTCTTGAATAGATTGTCCAAGTCTCTTTGTCTTAAGGATGTATTGAATGCCCTCTTTTCTGCTGTCTAAATTTGAAAGGCAGAACAAGTAGAGCCATTGCAAGTTTTTTGTCATGGTCTACGGTGATGGATATACAAGTAATTGTCTGAATGGGTCCTACTAGAGAATGTCAGTTAGACATTAACACAAGTGGTTTTTTTTTCTCGCCATATATGGTCGTCACAGTTTCTTATATAAATTACTTGCCAGTGGTTTTTTTTCTCACCATATATGTCCTCATGAAATTTTCAAATTATGTTGGATGGTAGCCCATCAATTGTGTTACATGATCCCGTCTGTTGTTTTGAAGAAATGTCAATCCAGAAAACAAATGTTATGAGACGCTTATAAATAATGGAGTCATAGATCTTTCATTGAATCACCTTCTTTCTGGATACACGCATACATTTAGTTCCTTTAAATACACTTTTCTAAAATGTCACCCGTTCAACAACATCTTTTCAAACTTATGTCATCTAAGTGTTTCCTTCTAAAAATGGTAGTCTTTAAGTGACTTTGTCTGTATTATTCATACCTCCATTTTAGACAATCCCATATATGAAACTATAGACAAAGATCATCATATTAAATAACAGCAATAGAGTATTCACTCTCATTGGTGTTATTTCTTGAATTGCACTGCATTACAATCGTCTTAATACCCTGTATAAATGATGCTTTTAATAATGAATCAGTAGTGTAGTTTTGCACTGTTATGTTCTCATTCATTCCTCAACCAAGTCTATTGTAGTCACATACCCCGACTACTAAACCTTTTTTTAAGCCAGAATATTTCCACTGGTGGTGAAATAATTAATAATCCCAAATTATAGTTTAAACAATTAATGTATTAAAACTAGCTATAATTTGTGCTTCTTGAATAGATTGTCAAAGTCTCTTTGTCTTTAAGGATGTATTGAAGTGAAACTAAAAAAAAACCTAGATTTTGAAAATGATGCATAAAGCTAGAAAATTTTGGGTTAAGAAAAAGCTTAAAATGTTGATGGTTGGGGAGCTCCTTTTCCAGATATTTAATTTTTTAAAAATTAGCGGGAAAAGGTTCACTCGATCAGACCATAAATTTTGCATTGGTAGTATTTTGGTCTTAAATCGAAAGAAAAGAAATCTAGTCTGCCTTGAATTTTGGTAAATGACCCTTTATCAGATATTGCAGTCATATATGAGTGTTATGGAGCAGAATATTTTACCTGTATTGAAGGGGAAAAAACAAGGAATTTGAACATCAGAATCAATTTCCAAAACCTTATCTAAGCACATCCTTAATTGTTTTGTTAGTTCATTGAGCCTAATCAGATAGACTTTTTTTCTACATATGTCATACATCAGTTAATCAATTACCTTTCAAACACTTTAAGTGACTTTGTCTGTATTATTCATACCTCCATTTTAGACAATCCCAATTATGAAACTATAGACAAAGATCATCATATTAAATAACAGCAATAGAGTATTCACTCTCATTGGTGTTATTTCTTGAATTGCACTGCATTACAATCGTCTTAATACCCTGTATAAATGATGATTTTAATAATGAATCAGTAGTGTAGTTTTGCACTGATATGTTCTCATTCATTCCTCAACCAAATCTATTGTAGTCACATACCCTGACTACTAAACTTTTTTTTAAGCCAGCATATTTCCACTGGTGGTGAAATAATTAATAATCCCAAATTATGATTAAAAAACAATTAATGTATTAAAACTAGCTATAATTTGTTTCTTGAATAGATTGTCCAAGTCTCTTTGTCTTAAGGATGTATTGAATGCCCTCTTTTCTGCTGTCTAAATTTGAAAGGCAGAACAAGTAGAGCCATTGTAAGTTTTTTGTCATGGTCTACGGTGATGGATATACAAGTAATTGTCTGAATGGGTCCTACTAGAGAATGTCAGTTAGACATTAACACAAGTGGTTTTTTTTTCTCACCATATATGGTCGTCACAGTTTCTTATATAAATTACTTGCCAGTGGGTTTTTTTCTCACCATATATGTCCTCATGAAATTTTCAAATTATGTTGGATGGTAGCCCATCAATTGTGTTACATGATCCCGTCTGTTGTTTTGAAGAAATGTCAATCCAGAAAACAAATGTTTTGAGACTTATAAATAATGGAGTCATAGATCTTTCATTGAAACACCTTCTTTCTGGATACACGCATACATTTAGTTCCTTTAAATACACTTTTCTAAAATGTCACCCGTTCAACAACATCTTTTCAAACTTATGTCATCTAAGTGTTTCCTTCTAAAAATGGTAGTCTTTAAGTGACTCTGTCTGTATTATTCATACCTACATTTTAGACAATCCCATATATGAAACTATAGACAAAGATCATCATATTAAATAACAGCAATAGAGTATTCACTCTCATTGGTGTTATTTCTTGAATTGCACTGCATTACAATCATCTTAATACCCTGTATAAATGATGCTTTTAATAATGAATCAGTAGTGTAGTTTTGCACTGTTATGTTCTCATTCATTCCTCAACCAAGTCTAATGTAGTCACATACCCCGACTACTAAACTTTTTTTAAGCCAGAATATTTCCACTGGTGGTGAAATAATTAATAATCCCAAATTATAGTTTAAACAATTAATGTATTAAAACTAGCTATAATTTGTGCTTCTTGAATAGATTGTCAAAGTCTCTTTGTCTTAAGGATGTATTGAAGTGAAACTAAAAAAAAAACTAGAATTTGAAAATGATGCATAAAGCTAGAAAATTTTGGGTTAAGAAAAAGCTTAAAATGTTGATGGTTGGGGAGCTCCTTTTCCAGATATTTAATTTTTAAAAAATTAGCGGGAAAAGGTTCACTCGAACAGACCATAAATTTTGCATTGGTAGTATTTTGGTCTTAAATCGAAAGAAAAGAAATCTAGTCTGCCTTGAATTTTGGTAAATGACCCTTTATCAGATATTGCAGTCATATATGAGTGTTATGGAGCAGAATATTTTACCCTGTATTGAAGGGGAAAAAACAAGGAATTTGAACATCAGAATCAATTTCCAAAACCTTATCTAAGCACATCCTTAATTGTTTTGTTAGTTCATTGAGCCTAATCAGATAGACTTTTTTTCTACGTATGTCATACATCAGTTAATCAATTACCTTTCAAACACTTTAAGTGACTTTGTCTGTATTATTCATACCTCCATTTTAGACAATCCCAATTATGAAACTATAGACAAAGATCATCACATTAAATAACAGCAATAGAGTATTCACTCTCATTGGTGTTATTTCTTGAATTGCACTGCATTACAATCGTCTTAATACCCTGTATAAATGATGCTTTTAATAATGAATCAGTAGTGTAGTTTTGCACTGTTATGTTCTCATTCATTCCTCAACCAAGTCTATTGCAGTCACATACCCCGACTACTAAACTTTTTTTTAAGCCAGAATATTTCCACTGGTGGTGAAATAATTAATAATCCCAAATTATAGTTTAAACAATTAATGTATTAAAACTAGCTATAATTTGTGCTTCTTGAATAGATTGTCAAAGTCTCTTTGTCTTAAGGATGTATTGAAGTGAATCTAAAAAAAAACCTAGATTTTGAAAATGATGCATAAAGCTAGAAAATTTTGGGTTAAGATAAAACTTGAAATGTTGATGGTTGAAGAGCTCCTTTTCTAGATATTTAATATTTTAGAAATTAGCAGGAAAAGGTTCACTTGATCAGACCATAAATTTTGCATGGGTAGTATTTGGGTCTTAAATTGAAAGAAAAGAAATCTAGTCTGCCCTAAATTTTGGTAAATGACCCTTTATCAGATATTACAGTCATATATGGGTGTTATGGAGCAGAATATTTTACCCTGTATTGTAGGGGAAAAAGCAAGGAGTTTGAACATCAGAATCAATTTCCAAAACCTTACCTAAGCACATCCTTAATTTTTTTGTTAGTTCATTGAGCCTAATTAGATAGACTTTTTTCTACATATGTCATACATCAGTAAATCAATTACCTTTCAAACACCAGTATGTAATTGACCATGCAATGTGCAAGTTTATTTTTAACATTAGTATCAACATTCAGGTCATGATCTATTGAAGATTAGTAGTTACAGATAAGTTATAACAGTATTTATGATAAGGGAAAGATACAAGACCACTGTCTAAGATGCTCATCTAATGGACAATTACAGTCATCTTTTTAGAAATTAAAAAAAAACAAAAAAACAAAAAAAACACACACTATGCTGATATATTTAACATTAGAACCATTTGCTACAGCTTTTATTATGAAAGTGTCACTTATAACATTTGTCTTAATTATTTAACGGTATAAGTTAAAAGCTAAATAAAAAGTAATTATTCAACAAAAGAAAATATATTATCTCTTGTAGATTTTCACAAACTGGCAATTACAGTCATATTATTAGAAAATAGGAAAAAAAAAGGTTTATTTTGAATGCAATATAAAAAAGTAATAGAAGCAATCAAAATATTTCTAAAACCATTTAACTCAACTTATGTGTAGTATACCATATATTAGAATTTTTATCCACACTTTGTTGGAAGTAGCTAAAGGATCATAAAATCTGACTCCTCATTCTAGACCTTTCTCTCCATTTTCACTTTTATCCTCCTTGTTTGAAAATGTGGTAATTATCAAAATCTGTTTTGTCATTTACCATGTAGACCATGGCTTCAATGTTCAATTGAAATTATAATTTGCGTTTAAATGATCATTTATTCTGAGGCAATCAAATCCTTCCAAGAGTTTCTTGAATGCTCATCTGATTCACTTGTTCTGAATTCTCTTGGAATCCTGTCTCCCAAAAACATTGAAAGGGATACTACTCTATAATTTCACACATGAAATGATTGAACCAGGCAATGATTGAAAATAATATTTTTTAGCAGAATTTTTTATTGCACTTTTTATTTGGCATATAAGGAAAATGAAAAAAAATATCATATCTTTTTTGTTGAATTACACTCTGATCAGCGTTTACAATTAACACAATCTGTGATATTAATATATCATGGCACTTTGAAATCAAGTAGTCATTTGTTGATTGACGCAGTTATCTGTTCATCAATACAAATGGTGGTTGAAACGAAAAGATAAATAAAAAGACTTCTGGTAGAAGGGAGAGTACTTTCTTACATTGATGTCAATGACACGACAGCCTCATCAGACTGATTTTGTAGAGGGAATCCGTTTAAAGTCCCACTTTACTCAAAGAATCTTTCATACATGGATTCCAGGCAGGTTCAGGGGGGAATTTGCTTGTGTGTGTACAGAGATGATGTCTTCAAAATAGCTGTGTTACAAATATCACAATTATATGTTTTTTCTTAAGAATGTGTCCTCTGGTGGATTTTCAGGAATGATGTATTTTGAATAACATATAAATCACATGCCTATCTATGATGTTTCTTCATCTTACAATTTAGCTTTCTTCATTCTAGAATTAACTTTGCCTGCATGGTGATAAGCCATGCGTGAAACCTACTATCTGCAGGATGGAATTTTGCTGTCTGGGTTTTCCTTCCCATAGATGATTGCATACTATGACTGACGAGCTCAATCTTCTCGTATTTTCTTTCTGGGCTTGCTCCCAAAGCTCTTGATTTAATCCCAGATCTAACCACAAGGCACTGGTACTATTTACCATAGATTTTTAAAATAAGAATACAATGCAAAAAAATACATAAAAGATTATTGGAACAATGTTGTTCAATACTTTGGCTCAATAAAACAGCAAAAATTGTATTAAAGTCAGACAAGTTTATACTTATTTATCAATCTGTGGTACAAGTGTATAAAATATAAAAAAAAAATCATTTGAAAGCATCTACACACAACTGATAATCTCAAAAGTGTGGCAAGTCCTTAATTTTATATTCAGTTAATTGACAAATGAAATGTAAACTATTTGCTTATATCCTGCAGAATATATAACAAGCACAGATCATTTCTTGGCCTTCAAAAGAAAAACAATTACTATCGTAAATAATATATACCATTTTATTTATGTAAATTATAAGATTACATCCCATCTACATGAACTTTATTTGTTCCTGTTACATTGCCATCATAGGGGGGACATTCTTTAAACATTTGTATTGCTGATCCATCCTGGCTTACTTGGAATGCAATAAAAAAAAAAAGTAATAAAGCAATCGTCATATTTCTAAAACCATTTAACTTATGTATAATATACCTTATATTAGTTGTTCTTTTCTGCATGTGTTTGATTAACACTTTGTTGGCTGCGAGCAGCTAAAGGAACATAAAAGCTTACTCCTCATAAATTTCCTTTCATATTTCACTATTTATCACTATTCTCCACCAAAGGACAACAGGATTAAGAAAGCAAGTTGTCTATAGATTATAACATATACAGTAATTTTATGTACATGATGTTTGGACAACAAATTTTTAAAAGAGTAGACATTTTTTGTTATCGATGCTTTTTTTACCTCAGTTAGTCCTCCATTGTCAACTTCTTTTATTTCTTCATCACTGGTATCTGGTAATGTCCTTCTTTTCTTTGACTTTAGTTCCTCAACATCTTAAACAACAAATAATGTAAAAAAAATCTAGCCATCCGTATATCTAACTCTTTTATGGATTGTAAAATAATTAATAATTGTAGTGTTCCTTGAGTTCCTATATTTTACTAGACTACTCAAAGTTTCACAACAACGAGACCGGAAGAAGGAAGTAGATTCCTGCGTTTTGTGCAAATGAGGAACTTAAAAAACACGACAAAAAATTTTTGGAACGATTTTGAGTTCATTAGTACAATGAAAATTTCGAGAATAATAAATTTTCGTCCCCATATTAAAAAATATTAATATTAAGGGATTCGTTAAAAAACTTCTTAAACAAGTTTTTGTAAAAATCATCACAAAAATATGATTGTTCCTTATTTTGTTCCAAAGGTAAGACAATCGTGTTCAGCCAATCAATTTCAATCTTTCTCATGATTAAATTAATAACCATATAACCAAATTGATTTCATTTGTGTGATGTAAAACATCATATATATTTAGCTTACAATAGAATACTTCAATATTTATTGGGACCATCAGGACAAGTAACTTTTTGTCCGTACAAGTAAAATTTACAGTAGTGGGGTCAGTAAAAAAACTATATGAATTAAGTGTTTTATCCTACATTGGACTTTAGATGTCATCCCTAAGACGGACATAAATAAATTTAATCATTTAAATAGAGCTCAAATTACAACAAATATAGTCACGTGATACTACACTGTTCAATTGTCATTTTATTCTAGAAAATTTTCTAAAGGGTGATGCAGAGAATTGATAACTAGCTTGAGAGGCTCTTGGTTTAAAAGTGTCCCTAGAATTAAAAAATCGAAACGCTGTAAGCAATGATGGCAGTAAACCAAAAACCAAGGCAAACATAATTATGATAACTTCAATGTTGCTTCAGTTCTTTTTTTATACGACCGCAAAATTTGAAAAAAATTTCGTCGTATATTGCTATCACGTTGGCGTCGTCGTCGTCGTCTGAATACTTTTAGTTTTCGCACTCTAACTTTAGTAAAAGTGAATAGAAATCTATGAAATTTTAACACAAGGTTTATGACCACATAAGGAAGGTTGGGATTGATTTTGGGAGTTTTGGTCCCAACATTTTAGGAATTAGGGGCCAAAAAGGGCCCAAATAAGCATTTTCTTGGTTTTCGCACTATAACTTTAGTTTAAGTAAATAGAAATCTATGAAATTTTGACACAAGGTTTATGACCACAAAAGAAAGGTTGGGATTGATTTTGGGAGTTTTGGTTCCAACAGTTTAGGAATTAGGGGCCAAAAAAGGGCCCAAATAAGCATTCTTGGTTTTCGCACCATAACTTAAGTTTAAGTAAATAGAAATCAATGAAATTTAAACACAATGTTTATGACCAGAAAAGGAAGGTTGGTATTGATTTTGGGAGTTTAGGTCCCAACAGTTTAGGAATAAAGGGCCCAAAGGGTCCAAAATTAAACTTTGTTTGATTTCATCAAAAATTGAATAATTGGGGTTCTTTGATATGCTGAATCTAACTGTGTATGTAGATTCTTAATTTTTGGTCCCGTTTTCAAATTGGTCTACATTAAGGTCCAAAGGGTCCAAAATTAAACTTAGTTTGATTTTAACAAAAATTGAATCATTGGGGTTCTTTGATATGCTGAATCTAAAAATGTACTTAGATTTTTTATTATGGGCCCAGTTTTCAAGTTGGTCCAAATCAGGATCCAAAATTATTATATTAAGTATTGTGCAATAGCAAGAAATTTTCAATTGCACAGTATTCAGCAATAGCAAGAAATCTTCAATTGCACAGTATTGTGCAATAGCAAATATTTTCAATTGCACAGTATTGCACAATAGCAAGAAATATCTAATTGCACAATATTGTGCAATAGCAAGAAATTCCAATTGGATTTCAATTGGAGTTATCTTTCTTTGTCCAGAATAGTAGTTGAATCAACTTAAATCATTGTTTTATACAATATACAATGCATATTCACTTTTACTACCAACTGATAGATTAAAACAATCTTTACCATTCAGTGATAACAAGCACTTTTTTTACATTTTAATATTTTATGATGTATTTAAATGAGTAGTTATTGTTGCAAACTTCATTAGAAATTTGAATTGAGATCAGTTTTGAAATAAGGGAAAGGGGGATGTGAAAAAAAAAGTGGGGGGTCAATTTTTTTCATTTCAGATTTCATAAAGAAAAAGAAAATGTCTTCAAACATTTTTTTGAGAGGATTAATATTCAACAGCATAGTGAATTGCTCAAAGGCAAAAATTTTTTTTTAAGTTCATTAGACCACATTCATTCTGTGTCAGAAACCTATGCTGTGTCAACTATTTAATCATAATCCAAATTTAGAGCTGAATCCAGCTTGAATGTTGTGTCCATACTTGCCCCAACCGTTCAGGGTTCAACCTCTGCGGTAGATTAAGCTGCGCCCTGCGGAGCATCTGGTTCAAATTTTAAGAACAAACATTAAACATTCATATATTGTACATTTATGTTAATCTAATCAATTAATTTATATGTTATCAAGGTTTTCAAAATAGGATAGTGATTTGTCACCAACATGTATGCCTCCAGATAATGTCGTTCGTCATGTTATATCAATTTTTCATCACACAGACAGTCACACAGGATAGTGGTTTATCACCAAAGGGATCATAACCCTCCCCTAACCTGGGATAGTGCTATTACAGTACAAAATAAAGTTACATGTATCCCTTCAACAAGTGTTTAACAAGCAAAATCTCCAGATAATTTCTTTTTGTTCATCTTATTTAAATTTTCACCACAACCAGGCCAGACAGTCACACTGCATCATTTTTGTTATATACTTATATATATATATATATATATATATAACCGATAAATGGCTTGTTGGGGTAATTCGGAACAAAAGCGTATGAATGGTACGTTGTGGCTAAATAATTAACAAGGCTGAATATAATGTTAACTTTGATAAATTATCAAAAACTAAATAATTGCTGATGACTAATGAATTTTTATCATGTAAATGTGACTTTTTTTTTTTTTAAGTATGTACTCAATTAAACGCTAGTTTATATATACATGTTTTATTGCACCAAAGTGAATTACACCAAAGTTTTTCAATCATATATAACAAGGTTTTACTATTTTTTGGAGTGTTGGGTTAATTGACGGGTGAATTGCAATATTGACCTGAAAACTATTTTTAAATTAACCTGTATCTTTTTATAGATATACTATCAAAACAAATCTGAATTATTGTCTGTGTTCATATTTTGATCATTACGTTATGAATAATTGATTATTAATTACTATATTTACTGTTAACATTATTTTGTTTATGCATCATTTGTCTTAGAAACGTAAACAAGATCAAATATCAATATCTCAAGCCGTGAAGGATAGAAATCGACTTTATACAATTTGACGTCAAACAGAGTAATTTTAGATTTCTGATAAAGTTTACATGGTCTTCACTTTTTAATAGTTGCGTACGTTTTATTAAATAAGTTTTTATATCTTTCTCCATTTAGTATCACATTTTTAGTCTTGAACTTTTAATAGTCTTCCTGCTATATAACTGCATTTTTAATCTGATTAAAATAGGATTGAGGCTGACATGTATATCATTTAAAATAAAACCGAGATGAGATTAAAATACAGGGGGTGGGAGGGGGTGGGTCAAAGTTCTGATAAAAGTTTAATTACAAAATGCCGAGAAGAGTTCACAAAAACCGCATTATCCCTTATATTCAATGTAACTTCCCCTGCATCTTGTTCTTTTTTAATTATGTCTTTCTCAATGTGAAGAATCATTATTCGCTTACAATAATGTATTGTTTTCATTCAGTATAGATACGTGTTTTCATTTTTATTACACGTTCTATATATTGAACCATAGTTGTATTTTGTAGTTTTTGGGTTATTTTTACATCATACTTTAAACAAAGTGAAAGTACGATCTATTATTGTAAAATATATTTTTAATTTTGTTTTGGTTACTTAACATCCGTCAAGAAATAATTGTGTAGTTATGTTGAATCAAAGCAACAATTAATTGGTATCAAAAACACTTTTCATGGTTAATAAAGAAATTTGGCCATTGTAAAACATTAATTACCACAACCATGGAGCAAAGGTTATGTTTTTGCTTTTTAGTTTATTTTTTTATTCTGTTTAACCATTTTAAATACTTAAGCTCTAACTATCTAAAGTATTTCATTGTTCATTTGCATTTGAAAGAATCAAAACAGAACAAATATTACAAACATGGTCGAACACCACTTTCATATGAACTTTCTTCTTAAAAAAGTAAGGCGTAAGGCAAATGTCTTAATATATTGTTCCGGTTTCAAGAATGTGAGTTTTCCTTTATTAGCAAACTCTGCATGTCTTTCATTTCTGATCGGATATGCCTTTTTATTTTAATTAAACATGTTTTTATAAATAACCCTCGGAAATAACCTAAGAACAATATATGCTTCAATATGAAAATATTTTCTAGTGCGTATAAGCAATTAATTATCTATATACTACACTGTTGTATTAGTAAAATGCTTATCATTGAAGGCAGCATTATGTTTTATATTAAAGAAGATTAAGGTTCGTGCGACCAAAAATTGATAAACATAAGGTATTTGGCTTAGGGTTGATAATTTTTTTATCAATAAAAGGGACCTTTGGGTGAATAAAATAGGTAAATATGGGACCTTTGGGCGAATTCAAAAATAAAAAAAAAGTTTCTTCATCGGAATTATTTCTTTCCAATATTCTATTTAATTATTAGTATTGTATCAAAAAGGGACAATAATATGTTCTTCATTTGTCACTTGTTATTTAAGGTAACGTTGTGTCTTTATTTTTCGAACACCACCTTAGTATGACCCTTTCTTCTTAAAAGGGTATGGCGTGAAGGCAAATATTTTGATTCAGTGTTCAGCTTTTAAGATGGTGAGTTTTCATTTATTAGCAAACTCTCCATGTTTTCTATTTCTAATTGGATATGATTTTGTATTTAAATACAACATTTTTGTGTAAATAACTTAAGAACAATCTATGCTTCAATATGAAAACATATGCTAGTGCGTATAAGCAATTAATTATCTCTTTACTACACAATTAAATTAGTTAAATGCTTATCATTAATGGCAGCATAATGTTTTATATTAAAGCAGGTTAAAGTTCATGCAACCAAAATTGATTAACATAAGTTGGTCTTTGCCTTAAGGATGATAATTTTTTGATAAATAAAAGGGACCTTTGGGTGAATAAAATTGGTAAATATGGGACCTTTGGGCGATTTCAAAAATAAAAAATAGTTTCTTCATCGGAATTATTTCTTTCCAATATTCTATTTAATTATTAGTATTTTATCAAAAAAAGGACAGTAATATGTTCTTTATTTGTCACTTGTTATTTAAGGTCACTTTGTGTCTTTATTTTTCGAAAACCACTTTCATATCAACTTTCTTCTTCAAAGGGTACGGCGTAAGGCAAATATCTTGATTCATTGTTCCGCTTTCAAGATGGTGAGTTTTCCTTTATTAGCAAACTCTGCATGTCTTTCATTACTGATTGGATATGCCTTGTTATTAAAATAAAACATTTTTGTGTAAATAACTAAAGAACAATATATGCTTCAATATGAAAATATTTTCTAGTGCGTATAAGCAATTAATTATCTATATACTACACTGTTATATTAGTAAAATGCTTATCATTGAAGGCAACATTATGTTTTATATTAAAGAAGGTTAAAGTTATTGCAACAAAAATTGATAAACATAAGTTGGTATGTGCCTTAAGGTTGATAATGTTTTGATCAATTAAAAGGACCTTTGGGTGAATAAAATAAGTAAATATGGGACCTTTGGGCGAATTCAAAAATAAAAAAAAGTTTCTTCATCGGAATTATTTCTTTCCAATATTCTATTTAATTATTAGTTTTGTATCAAAAAAGGGCAATAATATTTTCTTAATTTGTCACTTGTTTTTTAAGGTAACTTTGCGTCTTTATTTTTCGAACACCACCTTCATATGACCCTTCTTCTTAAAAGGGTATGGCGTGAGGCAAATATTTTGTTTCATTAGTCCGCTTTCAAGATGGTCAGTTTTCCTTAATTAGCAAACTCTCCATGTTTTCTATTTCTAATCGGATATGATTTTGTATTTAAATACAACATTTTTGTGTAAATAACTTAAGAACAATCTATGCTTCAATATAAAAACATATTCTAGTGCGTATAAGCAATCAAATAATTATCTGTTTACTACACAATTATATTAGTTAAATGCTTATCATTAATGGCAGCATTATGTTTTATATTAAAGAAGGTTAAAGTTCATGCAACTAAAATTGATAAACATAAGTTGGTCTTTGCCTTAAGGATGATAATTTTTTGATAAATAAAACGGACCTTTGGGTGAATAAAATAAGTAAATATGGGACCTTTGGCCGAATTCAAAAAAATAAAAAATAGTTTCTTCATCGGAATTATTTCTTTCCAATATTCTATTTAATTATTAGTATTGTATCAAAAAAGGACAATAATATGTTCTACATTTGTTACTTGTTATTTAAGGTAACTTTGTGTCTTTATTTTCCGAACACCACTTTCATATCAACTTTCTTCTTAAAAGGGTACAGCGTAAGGCAAATATCTTGATTCATTTTTCCGCTTTCAAGATGGTGAGTTTTCCTTAATTAGCAAACTCCGCATGTCTTTCATTACTGATTGGATATGCCTTGTTATTTAAATAAAACATTTTTGTGTAAATAACTAAAGAACAATCTATGCTTCAATATGAAAATATTTACTAGTGCGTATAAGCAATTAAGTATATATATACTACACTGTTATGTTAGTAAAATGCTTATCATTGAAGGCAACATTATGTTTTATATTAAAGAAGGTTAAAGTTATTGCAACAAAAATTGATAAAAATAAGTTGGTATTTGCCTTCAGGTTGATAATGTTTTGATCAATTAAAAGGACCTGTGGGTGAATAAAATAAGTAAATATGGGACCTTTGGGCGAATTCAAGAATAAAAAAAAGTTTCTTCATCGGAATTATTTCTTTCCAATATTCTATTTAATTATTAGTATTGTATCAAAAAAGGACAATAATATTTTCTACATTTGTTACTTGTTATTTAAGGTAACTTTGTGTCTTTATTTTTCGAAAACCACTTTCATATCAACTTTCTTCTTAAAAGGGTACGGCGTAAGGCAAATATCTTGATTCATTGTTCCGCTTTCAAGATGGTGAGTTTTCCTTTATTAGCAAACTCTGCATGTCTTTCATTACTGATTGGATATGTCTTGTTATTAAAATAAAACATTTTTGTGTAAATAACTAAAGAACAATCTATACTTCAATATGAAAATATTTTCTAGTGCGTATAAGCAATTTATTATCTATATACTACACGGTTATATTAGTAAAATGATTATCATTGAAGGCAGCATTATGTTTTATATTAAAGAAGGTTAAAGTTATTGCAACTAAAATTGATAAACATATGTTGATATTTGCCTTAAGGTTGATAATGTTTTGATCAATTAAAGGGACCTTTGGGTGAATAAAATAAGTAAATATGGGACCTTTGGGCGATTTTTAAAAATAAAAAAAAGTTTCTTCATCGGAGTTATTTCTTTCCGATATTCTGTTTAATTATTAATGTTGTATTAAAAAAGGACAATAAAATGTTCTTCATTTGTCACTTGTTATTTAAGGTAACTTTGTGTCTTTATTTTTCGAACACCACCTTCATATATCCTTTCTTCTTAAAAGGGTAAGGCGTGAGGCAAATGTCTTGATTCATTGTTCCGCTTTCAAGATAGTGAGTTTTCCCTTATTAGCAAACTCCGCATGTCTTTCATTACTGATTGGATATGCCTTGTTATTTAAATAAAACATTTTTGTGTAAATAACTAAAGAACAATCTATGCTTCAATATGAAAATATTTACTAGTGCGTATAAGCAATTAAGTATCTATATACTACACTGTTATATTAGTAAAATGCTTATCATTGAAGGCAACATTATGTTTTATATTAAAGAAGGTTAAAGTTATTGCAACTAAAATTGATAAACATATGTTGATATTTGCCTTAAGGTTGATAATGTTTTGATCAATTAAAGGGACCTTTGGGTGAATAAAATAAGTAAATATGGAACCTTTGGGCGAATTCAAAAATAAAAAAAAGTTTCTTCATCGGAATTATTTCTTTCCAATATTCTATTTAATTATTAGTATTGTATCAAAAAAGGACAATAATATTTTCTTAATTTGTCACTTGTTATTTAAGGTAACTTTGTGTTTATTTTTCGAACACCACCTTCATATGTCCTTTCTTCTTAAAAGGGTAAGGCGTGAGGCAAATGTCTTGATTCATTGTTCCGCTTTCAAGATAGTGAGTTTTCCCTTATTAGCAAACTCCGCATGTCTTTCATAACTGATTGGATATGCCTTGTTATTAAAATAAAACATTTTTGTGTAAATACCTAAATAACAATCTATGCTTCAATATGAAAATATTTTCTTGTGCGTATAAGCAATTTATTATCTATATACTACACGGTTATATTAGTAAAATGCTTATCATTGAAGGCAGCATTATGTTTTATATTAAAGAAGGTTAAAGTTATTGCAACTAAAATTGATAAACATATGTTGATATTTGCCTTAAGGTTGATAATGTTTTGATCAATTAAAGGGACCTTTGGGTGAATAAAATAAGTGAATATGGGACCTTTGGGCGAATTCAAAAATAAAAAAAAGTTTCTTCATCGGAGTTATTTCTTTCCGATATTCTGTTTAATTATTAATGTTGTATCAAAAAAGGACAATAAAATGTTCTTCATTTGTCACTTGTTATTTAAGGTAACTTTGTGTCTTTATTTTTCGAACACCACCTTCATATGTCCTTTCTTCTTAAAAGGGTAAGACGTGAGGCAAATGTCTTGATTCATTGTTCCGCTTTCAAGATAGTGAGTTTTCCCTTATTAGCAAACTCCGCATGTCTTTCATTACTGATTGGATATGCCTTGTTATTTAAATAAAACATTTTTGTGTAAATAACTAAAGAACAATCTATGCTTCAATATGAAAATATTTACTAGTGCGTATAAGCAATTAAGTATCTATATACTACACTGTTATATTAGTAAAATGCTTATCATTGAAGGCAACATTATGTTTTATATTAAAGAAGGTTAAAGTTATTGCAACTAAAATTGATAAACATATGTTGATATTTGCCTTAAGGTTGATAATGTTTTGATCAATTAAAGGGACCTTTGAGTGAATTAAATAGGTAAATATGGGACCTATGGGCGAATTCAAAAATAAAAAAAAAGTTTCTTCATCGGAATTATTTCTTTCCAATATTCTATTTAATTAGTAGTATTGTATCAAAAAAGGACAATAATATTTTCTTAATTTGTCACTTGTTATTTAAGGTAACTTTGTGTCTTTATTTTTCGGACACCACTTTCATATGAACTTTCTTCTTAAAAGGGTACGGCGTAAGGCAAATATCTAGATTCATTGTTCCGCTTTCAAGATGGTGAGTTTTCCTTTATTAGCAAACTCTGCATGTCTTTCATTACTGATTGGATATGTCTTGTTATTAAAATAAAACATTTTTGTGTAAATAACTAAAGAACAATCTATACTTCAATATGAAAATATTTTCTAGTGCGTATAAGCAATTTATTATCTATATACTACACGGTTATATTAGTAAAATGCTTATCATTGAAGGCAGCATTATGTTTTATATTAAAGAAGGTTAAAGTTATTGCAACTAAAATTGATAAACATATGTTGATATTTGCCTTAAGGTTGATAATGTTTTGATCAATTAAAGGGACCTTTGGGTGAATAAAATAAGTAAATATGGGACCTTTGGGCGAATTCAAAAATAAAAAAAAGTTTCTTCATCGGAGTTATTTCTTTCCGATATTCTGTTTAATTATTAATGTTGTATTAAAAAAGGACAATAAAATGTTCTTCATTTGTCACTTGTTATTTAAGGTAACTTTGTGTCTTTATTTTTCGAACACCACCTTCATATGTCCTTTCTTCTTAAAAGGGTAAGACGTGAGGCAAATGTCTTGATTCATTGTTCCGCTTTCAAGATAGTGAGTTTTCCCTTATTAGCAAACTCCGCATGTCTTTCATTACTGATTGGATATGCCTTGTTATTTAAATAAAACATTTTTGTGTAAATAACTAATTTAAAAGAACAATCTATTCTTCAATATGAAAATATTTACTAGTGCGTATAAGCAATTAAGTATCTATATACTACACTGTTATATTAGTAAAATGCTTATCATTGAAGGCAACATTATGTTTTATATTAAAGAAGGTTAAAGTTATTGCAACTAAAATTGATAAACATATGTTGATATTTGCCTTAAGGTTGATAATGTTTTGATCAATTAAAGGGACCTTTGGGTGAATTAAATAGGTAAATATGGGACCTTTGGGCGAATTCAAAAATAAAAAAAAAGTTTCTTCATCGGAATTATTTCTTTCCAATATTCTATTTAATTAGTAGTATTGTATCAGAAAAGGACAATAATATTTTCTTAATTTGTCACTTGTTATTTAAGGTAACTTTGTGTCTTTATTTTTCGGACACCACTTTCATATGAACTTTCTTCTTAAAAGGGTACGGCGTAAGGCAAATATCTAGATTCATTGTTCCGCTTTCAAGATGGTGAGTTTTCCTTTATTAGCAAACTCTGCATGTCTTTCATTAGTGATTGGATATGCCTTCTTATTTAAATAAAACATTTTTGTGTAAATAACTAAAGAACAATATATGCTTCAATATGAAAACATATGCTAGTGCGTATAAGCAATTAATTATCTGTTTACTACACAATTATATTAGTTAAATGCTTATCATAAATGGCAGCATTATGTTTTATATTAAAGCAGGTTAAAGTTCATGCAACTAAAATTGATAAACATAAGTTGGTCTTTGCCTTAAGGATGATATTTTTTTTTATAAATAAAAGGGACCTTTGGGTGAATAAAATAGGTAAATATGGGACCTTTGGGCGAATTCAAAAATAAAAATAGTTTCTTCATCGGAATTATTTCTTTCCAATATTCTATTTAATTATTAGTATTGTATCAAAAAGGGACAATAATATGTTCTTAATTTGTCACTTGTTATTTAAGGTAACTTTGTGTCTTTATTTTTCGAACACCACCTTCATATGTCCTTTCTTCTTAAAAGGGTAAGGCGTGAGGCAAATGTCTTGATTCATTGTTCCGCTTTCAAGATAGTGAGTTTTCCCTTATTAGCAAACTCCGCATGTCTTTCATTACTGATTGGATATGCCTTGTTATTTAAATAAAACATTTTTGAGTAAATAACTAAAGAACAATCTATGCTTCAATACGAAAATATTTTCTAGTGCGTATAAGCAATTAAGTATCTATATACTACACTGTTATATTAGTAAAATGCTTATCATTGAAGGCAGCATTATGTTTTATATTAAAGAAGGTTAGTTAAAATTATTGCAACTAAAATTGATCAACATAAGTTGGTCTTTGCCTTAAGGATGATATTTTTTTTATAAATAAAAGGGACCTTTGGGTGAATAAAATAGGTAAATATGGGACCTTTGTGCGAATTCAAAAATAAAAAAAGGTTTCTTCATCGGAATTATTTCTTTCCAATATTCTATTTAATTATTAGTATTGTATCAAAAAAGGACAATAATATTTTCTTAATTTGTCACTTGTTATTTAAGGTAACTTTGTGTCTTTATTTTTCGAACACCACTTTCATATGAACTTTCTTCTTAAAAGGGTACGGCGTAAGGCAAATATCTAGATTCATTGTTCCGCTTTCAAGATGGTGAGTTTTGCTTTATTAGCAAACTCTACATGTCTTTCATTAGTGATTGGATATGCCTTCTTATTTAAATAAAACATTTTTGTGTAAATACCTAAATAACAATCTATGCTTCAATATGAAAATATTTTCTTGTGCGTATAAGCAATTTATTATCTATATACTACACGGTTATATTAGTAAAATGCTTATCATTGAAGGCAGCATTATGTTTTATATTAAAGAAGGTTAAAGTTATTGCAACTAAAATTGATAAACATATGTTGATATTTGCCTTAAGGTTGATAATGTTTTGATCAATTAAAGGGACCTTTGGGTGAATAAAATAAGTGAATATGGGACCTTTGGGCGAATTCAAAAATAAAAAAAAGTTTCTTCATCGGAGTTATTTCTTTCCGATATTCTGTTTAATTATTAATGTTGTATCAAAAAAGGACAATAAAATGTTCTTCATTTGACACTTGTTATTTAAGGTAACTTTGTGTCTTTATTTTTCGAACACCACCTTCATATGTCCTTTCTTCTTAAAAGGGTAAGACGTGAGGCAAATGTCTTGATTCATTGTTCCGCTTTCAAGATAGTGAGTTTTCCCTTATTAGCAAACTCCGCATGTCTTTCATTACTGATTGGATATGCCTTGTTATTTAAATAAAACATTTTTGTGTAAATAACTAAAGAACAATCTATGCTTCAATATGAAAATATTTACTAGTGCGTATAAGCAATTAAGTATCTATATACTACACTGTTATATTAGTAAAATGCTTATCATTGAAGGCAACATTATGTTTTATATTAAAGAAGGTTAAAGTTATTGCAACTAAAATTGATAAACATATGTTGATATTTGCCTTAAGGTTGATAATGTTTTGATCAATTAAAGGGACCTTTGAGTGAATTAAATAGGTAAATATGGGACCTTTGGGCGAATTCAAAAATAAAAAAAAAGTTTCTTCATCGGAATTATTTCTTTCCAATATTCTATTTAATTAGTAGTATTGTATCAAAAAAGGACAATAATATTTTCTTAATTTGTCACTTGTTATTTAAGGTAACTTTGTGTCTTTATTTTTCGGACACCACTTTCATATGAACTTTCTTCTTAAAAGGGTACGGCGTAAGGCAAATATCTAGATTCATTGTTCCGCTTTCAAGATGGTGAGTTTTCCTTTATTAGCAAACTCTGAATGTCTTTCATTACTGATTGGATATGTCTTGTTATTAAAATAAAACATTTTTGTGTAAATAACTAAAGAACAATCTATACTTCAATATGAAAATATTTTCTAGTGCGTATAAGCAATTTATTATCTATATACTACACGGTTATATTAGTAAAATGCTTATCATTGAAGGCAGCATTATGTTTTATATTAAAGAAGGTTAAAGTTATTGCAACTAAAATTGATAAACATATGTTGATATTTGCCTTAAGGTTGATAATGTTTTGATCAATTAAAGGGACCTTTGGGTGAATAAAATAAGTAAATATGGGACCTTTGGGCGAATTCAAAAATAAAAAAAAGTTTCTTCATCGGAGTTATTTCTTTCCGATATTCTGTTTAATTATTAATGTTGTATTAAAAAAGGACAATAAAATGTTCTTCATTTGTCACTTGTTATTTAAGGTAACTTTGTGTCTTTATTTTTCGAACACCACCTTCATATGTCCTTTCTTCTTAAAAGGGTAAGGCGTGAGGCAAATGTCTTGATTCATTGTTCCGCTTTCAAGATAGTGAGTTTTCCCTTATTAGCAAACTCCGCATGTCTTTCATTACTGATGGATATGCCTTGTTATTTAAATAAAACATTTTTGTGTAAATAACTAAAGAACAATCTATGCTTCAATATGAAAATATTTACTAGTGCGTATAAGCAATTAAGTATCTATATACTACACTGTTATATTAGTAAAATGCTTATCATTGAAGGCAACATTATGTTTTATATTAAAGAAGGTTAAAGTTATTGTAACTAAAATTGATAAACATATGTTGATATTTGCCTTAAGGTTGATAATGTTTTGATCAATTAAAGGGACCTTTGAGTGAATTAAATAGGTAAATATGGGACCTTTGGGCGAATTCAAAAATAAAAAAAAAGTTTCTTCATCGGAATTATTTCTTTCCAATATTCTATTTAATTAGTAGTATTGTATCAAAAAAGGACAATAATATTTTCTTAATTTGTCACTTGTTATTTAAGGTAACTTTGTGTCTTTATTTTTCGGACACCACTTTCATATGAACTTTCTTCTTAAAAGGGTACGGCGTAAGGCAAATATCTAGATTCATTGTTCCGCTTTCAAGATGGTGAGTTTTCCTTTATTAGCAAACTCTGCATGTCTTTCATTAGTGATTGGATATGCCTTCTTATTTAAATAAAACATTTTTGTGTAAATAACTAAAGAACAATATATGCTTCAATATGAAAACATATGCTAGTGCGTATAAGCAATTAATTATCTGTTTACTACACAATTATATTAGTTAAATGCTTATCATAAATGGCAGCATTATGTTTTATATAAAAGCAGGTTAAAGTTCATGCAACTAAAATTGATAAACATAAGTTGGTCTTTGCCTTAAGGATGATATTTTTTTTTATAAATAAAAGGGACCTTTGGGTGAATAAAATAGGTAAATATGGGACCTTTGGGCGAATTCAAAAATAAAAATAGTTTCTTCATCGGAATTATTTCTTTCCAATATTCTATTTAATTATTAGTATTGTATCAAAAAGGGACAATAATATGTTCTTAATTTGTCACTTGTTATTTAAGGTAACTTTGTGTCTTTATTTTTCGAACACCACCTTCATATGTCCTTTCTTCTTAAAAGGGTAAGGCGTGAGGCAAATGTCTTGATTCATTGTTCCGCTTTCAAGATAGTGAGTTTTCCCTTATTAGCAAACTCCGCTTGTCTTTCATTACTGATTGGATATGCCTTGTTATTTAAATAAAACATTTTTGAGTAAATAACTAAAGAACAATCTATGCTTCAATACGAAAATATTTTCTAGTGCGTATAAGCAATTAAGTATCTATATACTACACTGTTATATTAGTAAAATGCTTATCATTGAAGGCAGCATTATGTTTTATATTAAAGAAGGTTAGTTCAAATTATTGCAACAAAAATTGATCAACATAAGTTGGTCTTTGCCTTAAGGATGATATTTTTTTTATAAATAAAAGGGACCTTTGGGTGAATAAAATAGGTAAATATGGGACCTTTGTGCGAATTCAAAAATAAAAAAAGGTTTCTTCATCGGAATTATTTCTTTCCAATATTCTATTTAATTATTAGTATTGTATCAAAAAAGGACAATAATATTTTCTTAATTTGTCACTTGTTATTTAAGGTAACTTTGTGTCTTTATTTTTCGAACACCACTTTCATATGAACTTTCTTCTTAAAAGGGTACGGCGTAAGGCAAATATCTAGATTCTTTGTTCCGCTTTCAAGATGGTGAGTTTTGCTTTGTTAACAAACTCTGCATGTCTTTCATTAGTGATTGGATATGCCTTCTTATTTAAATAAAACATTTTTGTGTAAATAACTAAAGAACAATATATGCTTCAATTTGAAAACATATGCTAGTGCGTATAAACAATTAATTATCTGTTTACTACACAATTATATTAGTTAAATGCTTATCATTAATGGCAGCATTATGTTTTATATTTAAGCAGGTTAAAGTTCAGGCAACTAAAATTGATAAACATAAGTTGGTCTTTGCCTTAAGGATGATAATTTTTTGATAAATAAACGGGACCTTTGGGTGAATAAAATAGGTAAATATGGGACCTTTGGGCGAATTCAAAAATAAAAAATAGTTTCTTCATCGGAATTTTTGTTTCCAATATTCTATTTAATTATAGTATTTTATCAAAAAAGGACAGTAATATGTTCTTCATTTGTCACTTGTTATGTAAGGTCACTTTGTGTCTTTATTTTTCGAAAACCACTTTCATATCAACTTTCTTCTTAAAAGGGTACGACGTAAGGCAAATATCTAGATTCGTTGTTCCGCTTTCAAGATGGTGAGTTTTCCTTTATTAGCAAACTTTGCATGTCTTTCATTACTGATTGGATATGCCTTGTTATTAAAATAAAACATTTTTGTGTAAATAACTAAAGAACAATCTATGCTTCAATATGAAAATATTTTCTAGTGCGTATAAGCAATTAATTATCTATTTACCACACAATTATATTAGTTAAATGCTAATCAGTAATGGCAGCATTCTGTTTTATATTTAAGAATGTTAAAGTTCATGCAACTAAAATTGATAAACATAAGTTGGTATTTGCCTTAAGGATGATATTTTTTTTAAATAAAAGGGACCTTTGGGTGAATAAAATAGGTAAATATGGGACCTTTAGGCGAATTCAAAAATAAAAAAATAGTTTCTTCATCGGAATTATTTCTTTCCAATATTCTATTTAATTATTAGTATTGTATCAAAAAAGGACAATAATATGTTCTACATTTATTACTTGTTATTTAAGGTAACTTTGTGTCTTTATTTTCCGAACACCACTTTCATATCAACTTTCTTCTTAAAAGGGTACAGCGTAAGGCAAATATCTTGATTCATTTTTCCGCTTTCAAGATAGTGAGTTTTCCTTTATTAGCAAACTCTGCATTCTTTCATTACTGTTGGATATGCCTTGTTATTTAAAATAAAACATTTTTGAGTAAATAACTAAAGAACAATCTATGCTCCAATATGAAAATATTTTCTAGTGCGTATTACTCAATTTATTTCACTTGACTGGGCGGAGTTTAACCGGTTCGCTCATAATAAACCAGTCCATCTATAGATAGGTGTTTTAGAATAAACTCATCAATGAAGTGTCCAGTCATTCTTTTGTAAATTCCTTTGATGACACTGATAGGTTATTAGAAATCAGTTATAATTATAACGGTAATCATCCTTATCACACACATCTTCAAATAGACTGTCCTTATGCAAATTAAAACGTAAGCTCCGCCCGATCAGTTGAAATAACATTGGTAATATAAGCAATTAAGTATCTATATACTACACTGTTATATTAGTAAAATGCTTATCATTGAAGGCAGCATTATGTTTTATATTAAAGAAGGTTAGTTAAAATTATTGCAACTAAAATTGATCAACATAAGTTGGTCTTTGCCTTAAGGATGATATTTTTTTTTATAAATAAAAGGGACCTTTGGGTGAATAAAATAGGTAAATATGGGACCTTTGGGCGAATTCAAAAATAAAAAATAGTTTCTTCATCGGAATTATTTCTTTCCAATATTCTATTTAATTATTAGTATTGTATCAAAAAAGGACAATAATATTTTCTTAATTTGTCACTTGTTATTCAAGGTAACTTTGTGTCTTTATTTTTCGAACACCACTTTCATATGAACTTTCTTCTTAAAAGGGTACGGCGTAAGGCAAATATCTAGATTCATTGTTCCGCTTTCAAGATGGTGAGTTTTGCTTTATTAGCAAACTCTGCATGTCTTTCATTAGTGATTGGATATGCCTTCTTATTTAAATAAAACATTTTTGTGTAAATAACTAAAGAACAATATATGCTTCAATATGAAAACATATGCTAGTGCGTATAAGCAATTAATTATCTGTTTACTACACAATTATATTAGTTAAATGCTTATCATTAATGGCAGCATTATGTTTTATATTAAAGCAGGTTAAAGTTCAGGCAACTTAAATTGATAAACATAAGTTGGTCTTTGCCTTAAGGATGATAATTTTTTGATAAATAAACGGGACCTTTGGGTGAATAAAATATGTAAATATGGGACCTTTGGGCGAATTCAAAAATAAAAAATAGTTTCTTCATCGGAATTATTTCTTTCCAATATTCTATTTAATTATTAGTATTGTATCAAAAAGGGACAATAATATGTTCTTCATTTGTCACTTGTTATTTAAGGTCACTTTGTGTCTTTATTTTTCGAAAAACACTTTCATATCAACTTTCTTCTTAAAAGGGTACGACGTAAGGCAAATATCTAGATTCGTTGTTCCGCTTTCAAGATGGTGAGTTTTCCTTTATAAGCAAACTTTGCATGTCTTTCATTACTGATTGGATATGCCTTGTTATTATAATAAAACATTTTTGTGTAAATAACTAAAGAACAATCTATGCTTCAATATGAAAGTATTTTCTAGTGCGTATAAGCAATTAATTATCTATTTACCACACAATTATATTAGTTAAATGCTAATCAGTAATGGCAGCATTATGGTTTATATTAAAGAATGTTAAAGTTCATGCAACTAAAATTGATAAACATAAGTTGGTATTTGCCTTAAGGTTGATAATGTTTTGATCAATTAAAGGGACCTTTGGGTGAATAAAATAGGTAAATATGGGACCTTTTGGCGAATTCAAAAATAAAAAAATAGTTTCTTCATCGGAATTATTTCTTTCCAATATTCTATTTAATTATTAGTATTGTATCAAAAAAGGACAATAATATGTTCTACATTTATTACTTGTTATTTAAGGTAACTTTGTGTCTTTATTTTCCGAACACCACTTTCATATCAACTTTCTTCTTAAAAGGGTAAGGCGTGAGGCAAATGTCTTGATTCATTGTTCCGCTTTCAAGATAGTGAGTTTTCCCTTATTAGCAAACTCCGCATGTCTTTCATTACTGATTGGATATGCCTTGTTATTTAAATAAAACATTTTTGTGTAAATAACTAAAGAACAATCTATGCTTCAATATGAAAATATTTACTAGTGCGTATAAGCAATTAAGTAACTATATACTACACTGTTATATTAGTAAAATGCTTATCATTGAAGGCAACATTATGTTTTATATTAAAGAAGGTTAAAGTTATTGCAACTAAAATTGATAAACATATGTTGATATTTGCCTTAAGGTTGATAATGTTTTGATCAATTAAAGGGACCTTTGGGTGAATAAAATAAGTAAATATGGAACCTTTGGGCGAATTCAAAAATAAAAAAAAGTTTCTTCATTGGAATTATTTCTTTCCAATATTCTATTTAATTATTAGTATTGTATCAAAAAAGGACCATTATATTTTCTTAATTTGTCACTTGTTATTTAAGGTAACTTTGTGTTTATTTTTCGAACACCACCTTCATATGTCCTTTCTTCTTAAAAGGGTAAGGCGTGAGGCAAATGTCTTGATTCATTGTTCCGCTTTCAAGATAGTGAGTTTTCCCTTATTAGCAAACTCCGCATGTCTTTCATTTCTGATTGGATATGCCTTGTTATTAAAATAAAACATTTTTGTGTAAATAACTAAATAACAATCTATGCTTCAATATGAAAATATTTTCTTGTGCGTATAAGCAATTTATTATCTATATACTACACGGTTATATTAGTAAAATGCTTATCATTGAAGGCAGCATTATGTTTTATATTAAAGAAGGTTAAAGTTATTGCAACTAAAATTGATAAACATATGTTGATATTTGCCTTAAGGTTGATAATGTTTTGATCAATTAAAGGGACCTTTGGGTGAATAAAATAAGTGAATATGGGACCTTTGGGCGAATTCAAAAATAAAAAAAAGTTTCTTCATCGGAGTTATTTCTTTCCGATATTCTGTTTAATTATTAATGTTGTATCAAAAAAGGACAATAAAATGTTCTTCATTTGTCACTTGTTATTTAAGGTAACTTTGTGTCTTTATTTTTCGAACACCACCTTCATATGTCCTTTCTTCTTAAAAGGGTAAGGCGTGAGGCAAATGTCTTGATTCATTGTTCCGCTTTCAAGATAGTGAGTTTTCCCTTATTAGCAAACTCCGCATGTCTTTCATTACTGATTGGATATGCCTTGTTATTTAAATAAAACATTTTTGTGTAAATAACTAAAGAACAATCTATGCTTCAATATGAAAATATTTATTAGTGCGTATAAGCAATTAAGTATCTATATACTACACTGTTATATTAGTAAAATGCTTATCATTGAAGGCAACATTATGTTTTATATTAAAGAAGGTTAAAGTTATTGCAACTAAAATTGATAAACATATGTTGATATTTGCCTTAAGGTTGATAATGTTTTGATCAATTAAAGGGACCTTTGGGTGAATTAAATAGGTAAATATGGGACCTTTGGGCGAATTCAAAAATAAAAAAAAAGTTTCTTCATCGGAATTATTTCTTTCCAATAATCTATTTAATTAGTAGTATTGTATCAAAAAAGGACAATAATATTTTCTTAATTTGTCACTTGTTATTTAAGGTAACTTTGTGTCTTTATTTTTCGGACACCACTTTCATATGAACTTTCTTCTTAAAAGGGTACGGCGTAAGGCAAATATCTAGATTCATTGTTCCGCTTTCAAGATGGTGAGTTTTCCTTTATTAGCAAACTCTGCATGTCTTTCATTAGTGATTGGATATGCCTTCTTATTTAAATAAAACATTTTTATGTAAATAACTAAAGAACAATATATACTTCAATATGAAAACATATGCTAGTGCGTATAAGCAATTAATTATCTGTTTACTACACAATTATATTAGTTAAATGCTTATCATAAATGGCAGCATTATGTTTTATATTAAAGCAGGTTAAAGTTCATGCAACTAAAATTGATAAACATAAGTTGGTCTTTGCCTTAAGGATGATATTTTTTTTTATAAATAAAAGGGACCTTTGGGTGAATAAAATAGGTAAATATGGGACCTTTGGGCGAATTCAAAAATAAAAATAGTTTCTCCATCGGAATTATTTCTTTCCAATATTCTATTTAATTATTAGTATTGTATCAAAAAGGGACAATAATATGTTCTTAATTTGTCACTTGTTATTTAAGGTAACTTTGTGTCTTTATTTTTCGAACACCACCTTCATATGTCCTTTCTTCTTAAAAGGGAAAGGCGTGAGGCAAATGTCTTGATTCATTGTTCCGCTTTCAAGATAGTGAGTTTTCCCTTATTAGCAAACTCCGCATGTCTTTCATTACTGATTGGATATGCCTTGTTATTTAAATAAAACATTTTTGAGTAAATAACTAAAGAACAATCTATGCTTCAATACGAAAATATTTTCTAGTGCGTATAAGCAATTAAGTATCTATATACTACACTGTTATATTAGTAAAATGCTTATCATTGAAGGCAGCATTATGTTTTATATTAAAGAAGGTTAGTTAAAATTATTGCAACTAAAATTGATCAACATATGTTGATATTTGCCTTAAGGATGATATTTTTTTTTATAAATAAAAGGGACCTTTGGGTGAATAAAATAGGTAAATATGGGACCTTTGGGCGAATTCAAAAATAAAAAATAGTTTCTTCATCGGAATTATTTCTTTCCAATATTCTATTTAATTATTAGTATTGTATCAAAAAAGGACAATAATATTTTCTTAATTTGTCACTTGTTATTTAAGGTAACTTTGTGTCTTTATTTTTCGAACACCACTTTCATATGAACTTTCTTCTTAAAAGGGTACGGCGTAAGGCAAATATCTAGATTCATTGTTCCGCTTTCAAGATGGTGAGTTTTGCTTTATTAGCAAACTCTGCATGTCTTTCATTAGTGATTGGATATGCCTTCTTATTTAAATAAAACATTTTTGTGTAAATAACTAAAGAACAATGTATGCTTCAATATGAAAACATATGCTAGTGCGTATAAGCAATTAATTATCTGTTTACTACACAATTATATTAGTTAAATGCTTATCATTAATGACAGCATTATGTTTTATATTAAAGCAGGTTAAAGTTCAGGCAACTTAAATTGATAAACATAAGTTGGTCTTTGCCTTAAGGATGATAATTTTTTGATAAATAAACGGGACCTTTGGGTGAATAAAATAGGTAAATATGGGACCTTTGGGCGAATTCAAAAATAAAAAATAGTTTCTTCATCGGAATTATTTCTTTCCAATATTCTATTTAATTATTAGTATTGTATCAAAAAGGGACAATAATATGTTCTTCATTTGTCACTTGTTATTTAAGGTCACTTTGTGTCTTTATTTTTCGAAAAACACTTTCATATCAACTTTCTTCTTAAAAGGGTACGACGTAAGGCAAATATCTAGATTCGTTGTTCCGCTTTCAAGATGGTGAGTTTTCCTTTATTAGCAAACTTTGCATGTCTTTCATTACTGATTGGATATGCCTTGTTATTAAAATAAAACATTTTTGTGTAAATAACTAAAGAACAATCTATGCTTCAATATGAAAGTATTTTCTAGTGCGTATAAGCAATTAATTATCTATTTACCACACAATTATATTAGTTAAATGCTAATCAGTAATGGCAGCATTATGTTTTATATTAAAGAATGTTAAAGTTCATGCAACTAAAATTGATAAACTTAAGTTGGTATTTGCCTTAAGGATGATATTTTTTTTATAAATAAAAGGGACCTTTGGGTGAATAAAATAGGTAAATATGGGACCTTTTGGCGAATTCAAAAATAAAAAAATAGTTTCTTCATCGGAATTATTTCTTTCCAATATTCTATTTAATTATTAGTATTGTATCAAAAAAGGACAATAATATGTTCTACATTTATTACTTGTTATTTAAGGTAACTTTGTGTCTTTATTTTCCGAACACCACTTTCATATCAACTTTCTTCTTAAAAGGGTACAGCGTAAGGCAAATATCTTGATTCATTTTTCCGCTTTCAAGATAGTGAGTTTTCCTTTATTAGCAAACTCTGCATGTCTTTCATTACTGATTGGATATGCCTTGTTATTTAAATAAAACATTTTTGAGTTAATAACTAAAGAACAATCTATGCTTCAATGTGAAAATATTTTCTAGTGCGTATAAGCAATTAAGTATCTATATACTACACTGTTATATTAGTAAAATGCTTATCATTGAAGGCAGCATTATGTTTTATATTAAAGAAGGTTAGTTAAAATTATTGCAACTAAAATTGATCAACATAAGTTGGTATTTGCCTTAAGGTTGATAATGTTTTGATCAATTAAAAGGACCTTTGGGTGAATAAAATAAGTAAATATGGGACCTTTGGGCGAATTCAAAAATAAAAAAAAAGTTTCTTCATCGGAATTATTTCTTTCCAATATTCTATTTAATTATTAGTATTTTTTCAAAAAAGGACAATAAATATTTTCTTCATTTGTCACCTGTTATTTAAGGTAACTTTGTGTCTTTATTTTCCGAACACCACTTTCATATCAACTTTCTTAAAATGATACGGCGTAAGGCAAATATCTTGATTCATTTTTCCGCTTTCGAGATGGTGAGTTTTCCTTTATTAGCAAACTCTGCATGTCGTTCATTACTGATTGGGTATGCCTTTTTATTTAAAAAAAAACATTTTTGTGTAAAAAAATAAAGAACAATCTATGCTTCAATATGAAAATATAATTATTCTAATGCGTATAAGCAAGTAATTATCTATGAACTTCACTACTATATTCGTAAAATGCTTATCATTAATGACAGCATTATGCTTTATATCAAGGTTAAATGTCATGCTACAAAAATTCATAAACGTAAGTTGGGCATTACCCTAAGGTTTGCAGTTTTTTTTATAAATAAAAGGGACCTTTGGGTGAATAAAATAAGTTAATATGGGACCTTTGGGCGAATTCAAAAATTAAAAATAGTTTCTTCATCGGAGTTATTTCTTTCCGATATTCTATTTAATTATTAATGTTGTATCAAAAAAGGACAATAATATGTTCTTCATTTGTCACTTGTTATTTAAGGTAACTTTGTGTCTTTATTTTTCGAACACCACCTTTATATGACCTTTCTTCTTAAAAGGGTAAGGCGTGAGGCAAATGTCTTGATTCATTGTTCCGCTTTCAAGATGGTGAGTTTTCCTTTATTAGCAAACTCCGCATGTTTTGTATTACTGATTGGATATGCCTTGTTATTTAAATAAAACATTGTTAAGTAAATAACTAAAGAACAATCTATGCTTCAATATGAAAATATTTACTAGTGCGTATAAGCAATTAAGTATCTATATACTACACTGTTATATTAGTAAAACGCTTATCATTGAAGGCCACATTATGTTTTATATTAAAGCAGGTTAAAGTTCATGCAACTAAAATTGATCAACATAAGTTGGTCTTTGCCTTAAGGATGATATTTTTTTTATAAATAAAAGGGACCTTTGGGTGAATAAAATAGGTAAATATGGGACCTTTGGGCGAATTCAAAAATAAAAATAGTTTCTTCATCGGAATTATTTCTTTCCAATATTCTATTTAATTATTAGTATTGTATCAAAAAAGGACAATAATATTTTCTTAATTTGTCACTTGTTATTTAAGGTAACTTTGTGTCTTTATTTTTCGAACACCACTTTCATATGAACTTTCTTCTTAAAAGGGTACGGCGTAAGGCAAATATCTAGATTCATTGTTCCGCTTTCAAGATGGTGAGTTTTCCTTTATTAGCAAACTCTGCATGTCTTTCATTAGTGATTGGATATGCCTTCTTATCTAAATAAAAAAAATTTGTGTAAATAACTAAAGAACAATATATGCTTCAATATGAAAACATATGCTAGTGCGTATAAGCAATTAATTATCTGTTTACTACACAATTATATTAGTTAAATGCTTATCATTAATGGCAGCATTATGTTTTATATTTAAGCAGGTTAAAGTTCATGCAACTAAAATTGATAAACATAAGTTGGTCTTTGCCTTAAGGATGATATTTTTTTTATAAATAAAAGGGACCTTTGGGTGAATAAAATAAGTAAATATGGGACCTTTGGGCGAATTCAAAAATTAAAAATAGTTTCTTCATCGGAGTTATTTCTTTCCGATATTCTGTTTAATTATTAATGTTGTATCAAAAAAGGACAATAATATGTTCTTCATTTGTAACTTGTTATTTTAGGTAATTTTGTGTCTTTATTTTCCGAACACCACTTTCATATCAACTTTCTTCTTAAAAGGGTACAGCGTAAGGCAAATATCTTGATTTATTTTTCCGCTTTCAAGATAGTGAGTTTTCCTTTATTAGCAAACTCTGCATGTCTTTTATTACTGATTGGATATGCCTTGTTATTTAAATAAAACATTTTTGAGTAAATAACTAAAGAACAATCTATGCTTCAATATGAAAATATTTTCTAGTGCGTATAAGCAATTAAGTATATATATACTACACTGTTATATTAGTAAAATGCTTATCATTGAAGGCAGCATTATGTTTTATATTAAAGAAGGTTAGTTAAAATTATTGCAACTAAAATTGATCAACATAAGTTGGTCTTTGCCTTAAGGATGATATTTTTTTTATAAATAAAAGGGACCTTTGGGTGAATAAAATAGGTAAATATGGGACCTTTGGGCGAATTCAAAAATAAAAAATAGTTTCTTCATCGGAATTATTTCTTTCCAATATTCTATTTAATTATTAGTATTGTATCAAAAAAGGACAATAATATTTTCTTAATTTGTCACTTGTTATTTAAGGTAACTTTGTGTCTTTATTTTTCGAACACCACTTTCATATGAACTTTCTTCTTAAAAGGGTACGGCGTAAGGCAAATATCTAGATTCATTGTTCCGCTTTCAAGATGGTGAGTTTTGCTTTATTAGCAAACTCTGCATGTCTTTCATTAGTGATTGGATATGCCTTCTTTTTAAATAAAACATTTTTGTGTAAATAACTAAAGAACAATATATGCTTCAATATGAAAACATATGCTAGTGCGTATAAACAATTAATTATCTGTTTACTACACAATTATATTAGTAAAATGCTTATCATTGAAGGCAACATTATGTTTTATATTAAAGCAGGTTAAAGTTCATGCAACTAAAATTGATAAACATAAGTTGGTATTTGCCTTAAGGATGATAATTTGTTGATAAATAAACGGGACCTTTGGGTGAATAAGATAGGTAAATATGGGACCTTTGGGCGAATTCAAAAATAAAAAATAGTTTCTTCATCGGAATTTTTGTTTCCAATATTCTATTTAATTATTAGTATTTTATCAAAAAAGGACAGTAATATATTCTTCATTTGTCACTTGTTATTTAAGGTCACTTTGTGTCTTTATTTTTCGAAAACCACTTTCATATCAACTTTCTTCTTAAAAGGGTTCGGCGTAAGGCAAATATCCAGATTCGTTGTTCCGCTTTCAAGATGGTGAGTTTTCCTTTATTAGCAAACTTTGCATGTCTTTCATTACTGATTGGATATGCCTTCTTATTAAAATAAAACATTTTTGTGTAAATAACTAAAGAACAATCTATGCTTCAATATGAAAATATTTTCTAGTGCGTATAAGCAATTAATTATCTATTTACCACACAATTATATTAGTTAAATGCTAATCAGTAATGGCAGCATTCTGTTTTATATTAAAGAATGTTAAAGTTCATGCAACTAAAATTGATAAACATAAGTTGGTATTTGCCTTAAGGATGATATTTTTTTTTTAAATAAAAGGGACCTTTGGGTGAATAAAATAGGTAAATATGGGACCTTTGGGCGAATTCAAAAATAAAAAAATAGTTTCTTCATCGGAATTATTTCTTTCCAATATTCTATTTAATTATTAGTATTGTATCAAAAAAGGACAATAATATGTTCTACATTTATTACTTGTTATTTAATGTAACTTTGTGTCTTTATTTTCCGAACACCACTTTTATATCAACTTTCTTCTTAAAATGGTACAGCGTAAGGCAAATATCTTGATTCATTTTTCCGCTTTCAAGATAGTGAGTTTTCCTTTATTAGCAAACTCTGCATGTTTTTCATTACTGATTGGATATGCCTTGTTATTTAAATAAAACATTTTTGAGTAAATAACTAAAGAACAATCTATGCTTCAATATGAAAATATTTTCTAGTGCGTATAAGCAATTAAGTATCTATATACTACACTGTTATATTAGTAAAATGCTTATCATTGAAGGCAGCATTATGTTTTATATTAAAGAAGGTTAGTTAAAATTATTGCAACTAAAATTGATCAACATAAGTTGGTATTTGCCTTAAGGTTGATAATGTTTTGATCAATTAAAAGGACCTTTGGGTGAATAAAATAAGTAAATATGGGACCTTTGGGCGAATTCAAAAATAAAAAAAAAGTTTCTTCATCGGAATTATTTCTTTCCAATATTCTATTTAATTATTAGTATTGTATCAAAAAAGGACAATTAATATTTTCTTCATCTGTCACCTGTTATTTAAGGTAACTTTGTGTCTTTATTTTCCGAACACCACTTTCATTTCAACTTTCTTCTTAAAATGATACGGCGTAAGGCAAATATCTTGATTCATTTTTCCGCTTTCAAGATGGTTAGTTTTCCTTTATAAGCAAACTCTGCATGTCTTTCATTACTGATTGGGTATGCCTTTTTATTTAAAAAAAACATTTTTGTGTAAAAATAAAGAACAATCTATGCTTCAATATGAAAATATAATTATTCTAATGCGTATAAGCAAGTAATTATCTATGAACTTCACTACTATATTCGTAAAATGCTTATCATTAATGACAGCATTATGCTTTATATCAAAGAAGGTTAAATGTCATGCTACAAAAATTCATAAACGTAAGTTGGGCATTACCTTAAGGTTTGCAGTTTTTTTATAAATAAAAGGGACCTTTGGGTGAATAAAATAAGTAAATATGGGACCTTTGGGCGAATTCAAAAATTAAAAATAGTTTCTTCATCGGAGTTATTTCTTTCCGATATTCTGTTTAATTATTAATGTTGTATCAAAAAAGGACAATAATATGTTCTTCATTTGTCACTTGTTATTTAAGGTAACTTTGTGTCTTTATTTTTCGAACACCACCTTCATATGTCCTTTCTTCTTAAAAGGGTAAGGCGTGAGGCAAATGTCTTGATTCATTGTTCCGCTTTCAAGATAGTGAGTTTTCCCTTATTAGCAAACTCCGCTTGTCTTTCATTACTGATTGGATATGCCTTGTTATTTAAATAAAACATTTTTGAGTAAATAACTAAAGAACAATCTATGCTTCAATACGAAAATATTTTCTAGTGCGTATAAGCAATTAAGTATCTATATACTACACTGTTATATTAGTAAAATGCTTATCATTGAAGGCAGCATTATGTTTTATATTAAAGAAGGTTAGTTCAAATTATTGCAACAAAAATTGATCAACATAAGTTGGTCTTTGCCTTAAGGATGATATTTTTTTTATAAATAAAAGGGACCTTTGGGTGAATAAAATAGGTAAATATGGGACCTTTGTGCGAATTCAAAAATAAAAAAAGGTTTCTTCATCGGAATTATTTCTTTCCAATATTCTATTTAATTATTAGTATTGTATCAAAAAAGGACAATAATATTTTCTTAATTTGTCACTTGTTATTTAAGGTAACTTTGTGTCTTTATTTTTCGAACACCACTTTCATATGAACTTTCTTCTTAAAAGGGTACGGCGTAAGGCAAATATCTAGATTCTTTGTTCCGCTTTCAAGATGGTGAGTTTTGCTTTGTTAACAAACTCTGCATGTCTTTCATTAGTGATTGGATATGCCTTCTTATTTAAATAAAACATTTTTGTGTAAATAACTAAAGAACAATATATGCTTCAATTTGAAAACATATGCTAGTGCGTATAAACAATTAATTATCTGTTTACTACACAATTATATTAGTAAAATGCTTATCATTGAAGGCAACATTATGTTTTATATTAAAGCAGGTTAAAGTTCATGCAACTAAAATTGATAAACATAAGTTGGTATTTGCCTTAAGGATGATAATTTGTTGATAAATAAACGGGACCTTTGGGTGAATAAGATAGGTAAATATGGGACCTTTGGGCGAATTCAAAAATAAAAAATAGTTTCTTCATCGGAATTTTTGTTTCCAATATTCTATTTAATTATTAGTATTTTATCAAAAAAGGACAGTAATATATTCTTCATTTGTCACTTGTTATTTAAGGTCACTTTGTGTCTTTATTTTTCGAAAACCACTTTCATATCAACTTTCTTCTTAAAAGGGTTCGGCGTAAGGCAAATATCCAGATTCGTTGTTCCGCTTTCAAGATGGTGAGTTTTCCTTTATTAGCAAACTTTGCATGTCTTTCATTACTGATTGGATATGCCTTCTTATTAAAATAAAACATTTTTGTGTAAATAACTAAAGAACAATCTATGCTTCAATATGAAAATATTTTCTAGTGCGTATAAGCAATTAATTATCTATTTACCACACAATTATATTAGTTAAATGCTAATCAGTAATGGCAGCATTCTGTTTTATATTAAAGAATGTTAAAGTTCATGCAACTAAAATTGATAAACATAAGTTGGTATTTGCCTTAAGGATGATATTTTTTTTTTAAATAAAAGGGACCTTTGGGTGAATAAAATAGGTAAATATGGGACCTTTGGGCGAATTCAAAAATAAAAAAATAGTTTCTTCATCGGAATTATTTCTTTCCAATATTCTATTTAATTATTAGTATTGTATCAAAAAAGGACAATAATATGTTCTACATTTATTACTTGTTATTTAATGTAACTTTGTGTCTTTATTTTCCGAACACCACTTTTATATCAACTTTCTTCTTAAAATGGTACAGCGTAAGGCAAATATCTTGATTCATTTTTCCGCTTTCAAGATAGTGAGTTTTCCTTTATTAGCAAACTCTGCATGTTTTTCATTACTGATTGGATATGCCTTGTTATTTAAATAAAACATTTTTGAGTAAATAACTAAAGAACAATCTATGCTTCAATATGAAAATATTTTCTAGTGCGTATAAGCAATTAAGTATCTATATACTACACTGTTATATTAGTAAAATGCTTATCATTGAAGGCAGCATTATGTTTTATATTAAAGAAGGTTAGTTAAAATTATTGCAACTAAAATTGATCAACATAAGTTGGTATTTGCCTTAAGGTTGATAATGTTTTGATCAATTAAAAGGACCTTTGGGTGAATAAAATAAGTAAATATGGGACCTTTGGGCGAATTCAAAAATAAAAAAAAAGTTTCTTCATCGGAATTATTTCTTTCCAATATTCTATTTAATTATTAGTATTGTATCAAAAAAGGACAATTAATATTTTCTTCATCTGTCACCTGTTATTTAAGGTAACTTTGTGTCTTTATTTTCCGAACACCACTTTCATTTCAACTTTCTTCTTAAAATGATACGGCGTAAGGCAAATATCTTGATTCATTTTTCCGCTTTCAAGATGGTTAGTTTTCCTTTATAAGCAAACTCTGCATGTCTTTCATTACTGATTGGGTATGCCTTTTTATTTAAAAAAAACATTTTTGTGTAAAAATAAAGAACAATCTATGCTTCAATATGAAAATATAATTATTCTAATGCGTATAAGCAAGTAATTATCTATGAACTTCACTACTATATTCGTAAAATGCTTATCATTAATGACAGCATTATGCTTTATATCAAAGAAGGTTAAATGTCATGCTACAAAAATTCATAAACGTAAGTTGGGCATTACCTTAAGGTTTGCAGTTTTTTTATAAATAAAAGGGACCTTTGGGTGAATAAAATAAGTAAATATGGGACCTTTGGGCGAATTCAAAAATTAAAAATAGTTTCTTCATCGGAGTTATTTCTTTCCGATATTCTGTTTAATTATTAATGTTGTATCAAAAAAGGACAATAATATGTTCTTCATTTGTCACTTGTTATTTAAGGTAACTTTGTGTCTTTATTTTTCGAACACCACCTTTATATGACCTTTCTTCTTAAAAGGGTAAGGCGTGAGGCAAATGTCTTGATTCATTGTTCCGCTTTCAAGATGGTGAGTTTTCCGTTATTAGCAAACTCCGCATGTCTTTTAATATGTTCTACATTTGTTACTTGTTATTTAAGGTAACTTTGTGTCTTTATTTTCCGAACACCACTTTCATATCACCTTTCTTCTTAAAAGGGTACAGCGTAAGGCAAATATCTTGATTCATTTTTCCGCTTTCAAGATAGTGAGTTTTCCTTTATTAGCAAACTTTGCATGTCTTTCATTACTGATTGGATATGCCTTCTTATTAAAATAAAACATTTTTGTGTAAATAACTAAAGAACAATCTATGCTTCAATATGAAAATATTTTCTAGTGCGTATAAGCAATTAATTATCTATTTACCACACAATTATATTAGTTAAATGCTAATCAGTAATGGCAGCATTCTGTTTTATATTAAAGAATGTTAAAGTTCATGCAACTAAAATTGATAAACATAAGTTGGTATTTGCCTTAAGGATGATATTTTTTTTTTAAATAAAAGGGACCTTTGGGTGAATAAAATAGGTAAATATGGGACCTTTGGGCGAATTCAAAAATAAAAAAATAGTTTCTTCATCGGAATTATTTCTTTCCAATATTCTATTTAATTATTAGTATTGTATCAAAAAAGGACAATAATATGTTCTACATTTATTACTTGTTATTTAATGTAACTTTGTGTCTTTATTTTCCGAACACCACTTTTATATCAACTTTCTTCTTAAAATGGTACAGCGTAAGGCAAATATCTTGATTCATTTTTCCGCTTTCAAGATAGTGAGTTTTCCTTTATTAGCAAACTCTGCATGTTTTTCATTACTGATTGGATATGCCTTGTTATTTAAATAAAACATTTTTGAGTAAATAACTAAAGAACAATCTATGCTTCAATATGAAAATATTTTCTAGTGCGTATAAGCAATTAAGTATCTATATACTACACTGTTATATTAGTAAAATGCTTATCATTGAAGGCAGCATTATGTTTTATATTAAAGAAGGTTAGTTAAAATTATTGCAACTAAAATTGATCAACATAAGTTGGTATTTGCCTTAAGGTTGATAATGTTTTGATCAATTAAAAGGACCTTTGGGTGAATAAAATAAGTAAATATGGGACCTTTGGGCGAATTCAAAAATAAAAAAAAAGTTTCTTCATCGGAATTATTTCTTTCCAATATTCTATTTAATTATTAGTATTGTATCAAAAAAGGACAATTAATATTTTCTTCATCTGTCACCTGTTATTTAAGGTAACTTTGTGTCTTTATTTTCCGAACACCACTTTCATTTCAACTTTCTTCTTAAAATGATACGGCGTAAGGCAAATATCTTGATTCATTTTTCCGCTTTCAAGATGGTTAGTTTTCCTTTATAAGCAAACTCTGCATGTCTTTCATTACTGATTGGGTATGCCTTTTTATTTAAAAAAAACATTTTTGTGTAAAAATAAAGAACAATCTATGCTTCAATATGAAAATATAATTATTCTAATGCGTATAAGCAAGTAATTATCTATGAACTTCACTACTATATTCGTAAAATGCTTATCATTAATGACAGCATTATGCTTTATATCAAAGAAGGTTAAATGTCATGCTACAAAAATTCATAAACGTAAGTTGGGCATTACCTTAAGGTTTGCAGTTTTTTTATAAATAAAAGGGACCTTTGGGTGAATAAAATAAGTAAATATGGGACCTTTGGGCGAATTCAAAAATTAAAAATAGTTTCTTCATCGGAGTTATTTCTTTCCGATATTCTGTTTAATTATTAATGTTGTATCAAAAAAGGACAATAATATGTTCTTCATTTGTCACTTGTTATTTAAGGTAACTTTGTGTCTTTATTTTTCGAACACCACCTTTATATGACCTTTCTTCTTAAAAGGGTAAGGCGTGAGGCAAATGTCTTGATTCATTGTTCCGCTTTCAAGATGGTGAGTTTTCCGTTATTAGCAAACTCCGCATGTCTTTTAATATGTTCTACATTTGTTACTTGTTATTTAAGGTAACTTTGTGTCTTTATTTTCCGAACACCACTTTCATATCACCTTTCTTCTTAAAAGGGTACAGCGTAAGGCAAATATCTTGATTCATTTTTCCGCTTTCAAGATAGTGAGTTTTCCTTTATTAGCAAACTCTGCATGTCTTTCATTATTGATTGGATACGTCTTGTTATTTAGATAAAACATTTTTGTGTAAATAACTAAAGAACAATTTATGCTTCAATATGAAAATATTTTCTAGTACGTATAAGCAATTAATTATCTATATACTACACTGTTATATTAGTTAAATGCTTACCATTAATGACAGCATTATGTTTTATATTAAAGTAAGTTAAAGTTCATGCAACTAAAATTGATAATCATAAATTGGTATTTGCCTTAAGGTTGATAATGTTTTGATCAATTAAAGGGACCTTTGGGTGAATAAAATAAGTAAAAATGGGACCTTTGGGCGAATTCAAAAATAAAAAAAAGTTTCTTCATCGTAATTATTTCTTTCCAATATTCTATTTAATTATTAGTATTGTATCAAAAAAGGACAATAATATTTTCTTAATTTGTCACTTGTTGTTTAAGGTTACTTTGTGTCTTTATTTTTCGAACACCACTTTCATATGAACTTTCTTCTTACAGTGAGTTGCTTATAGGTGTTACTGTAAAATTTTACCTATAGCTCAACCTGTTTTTAAAATTGTCAACACAATAGGGACATTTGAATTGACCAGTTGGTATTGTTAGATTTAAAATATACCTTGATTCTACCTGTACAGATTTTTATTCACCTAACCTAAAGTTTCAGCATGCTTTTTTCCTGAAGATTTTATTACCTAGGATTATTCTATTAAAAATTGATAGGGAAGAAAATAGTTTTGGTTTTCATTGTTTTAAATCCCTGATATATATGATTTATCTATTTTTTACCTAAAATTCTAAATCAGTAAAAGATTAAAATAAATATGTATTAATTTGTTTGAAAATTTAAACTGTTTTTACACCAAAATGCTTCTTTAAAATTCTAACCCTTATACATGTATAGTATTCTAACCCTTATACATGTATAGTATTGTCCAGCTGCCAGTGAAACAAGAAATAGCTGCTCAGGTGTTTACAGTTTAAATTTTCAGAGGGATATGTTGTTCTTTTCTTCACATGACCCTTCAAGATTCTCATTTTGGATTATTATTTGCAATATTTTAATCTTTTGGTGTCATTGTGTGTACAATATTGGATTTATTTTATTTGAATTCACTACTCAGACTTTTTATAGCAATTTTGCTTCTTAAAATGTGGTGTGTTTCTTTCAAGATTTTATTGTCATGAAGGACATCAAGGAGGAAATAATTCATTCAAACCGTTTTGTGGTGCTTACATATGATGTTGTACATATAAAATTCAAAATAATTTTGGAGTATACCTTGATGTGTTTTTTATTTGAATTCAATTATAATATAAGTGGGAGTTTTGAGCATAAAATGCTGTGATCACTAAAGGAAATTCAATTTTTCATACGATGGGATTTAGTTATGTTAAAGATTTAAAAATTTCAAAACTGGAATTCAAGTAGGAGATATAGTGTGTGTTCATCCAACATGTTTCTGTGGCTTTAAATGTGATTTTTGAAATATTCATTATTAATTTTGGGATCTATTACAAATTTAAGATGATTCCCTATTTAAATGGGATCTTGGAAATGAAATAAAATGTTGAAGTAATGCAGTGGATATAGTCTAATCTAGTGATAAAGTGAAAAATGAAAGTAAAATATTCTAAAATACTCCTAACATGAGTCAATGTTTTAAGTGAATGTGAAATTGTTAATAGTCATTATAAAATTCTGAATCAAATATTGTTTGATTTGGAAATTTATTATAGGAAATGAAATAAAATGTTTACTGTGGATATATTAAAATCAGGTGATATACAGTAAAAATATAAATAAAATTTTACAAAATATAAGTGAGGATAACTATTTGGAATAAAGTAATGGAAATGATTCTGAATTATGTATAAATTCTGCACCTGTTAAATTAGGATGTATATCATTGGAAGTTAATCAGAATTCATACTATGGATTTAGAAAAAAATCTTGTGAAGTAGTGAAAAATGAATAAAATTGGGAATTATTTAAAATCTTTGGAATTCTGGATGAGATGTCAAATATTAGTGTAAAAAAATAAAGGAAATTGTTTATTCAAATATGATTTTGAGGTTTCATTATAGTGAGTGAAATATTACGACTGGATTATTTGGGGTATTAAACACTGCTAGTAGTGGCTATGCAAACATTTAGATGAAATGTAGTGCATTTTAGGTCATGCAATTTTGAATTAACTGCAAGAAAATAAAATATATGATAAAGTCATTCTTGTTTGGCTTGATCACTCATAAGATTTTGAATGACAGTAAAATAAAAATCTCTCAATAGAATAATCCTAGGTAAAAAAAAGTTCAGGAAAAAAGCATGCTGAAACTTTTGGTTAGGTGAATAAATATTTTTACAGGTAGCATCAAGGTAGATTTAAATTTAACAATACCAACTGGTCAATTTAAATGTCCCTATTGTGTTGACAATTTTAAAAACAGGTTGAGCTATAGGTAAAATTTTACAGTAACACCTATAAGCAACTCACTATAAAAGGGTACGGCGTAAGGCAAATATCTAGATTCATTTTTCCGCTTTCAAGATGGTGAGTTTTCCTATATTAGCAAACTCTGCATGTCTTTCATTATTGATTGGGTATGCCTTTTTATTTAAATAAAACATTTTTGTGTAAATAAATAAAGAACAAGCTATGCTTCTATATGAAAATATATTCTAATGCGTATAAGCAAGTAATTATCTATGAACTTCACTATTATATTCGTAAAATGCTTATCATTAATGACAGCATTATGCTTTATATCAAAGAAGGTTAAATGTCATGCTACAAAAATTCATAAACGTAAGTTGGGCATTACCTTAAGGTTTGCATTTTTTTTTTAAATAAAAGGGACCTTTGCGTGAATAAAATAAGTAAATATGGGACCTTTGGGCGAATTCAAAAATAAAAAAAGTTTCTTCATCGGAATTATTTCTTTCCGATATTCTGTTTAATTATTAATGTTGCATCAAAAAAGGACAATAATATGTTCTTCATTTGTCACTTGTTATTTAAGGTAACTTTGTGTCTTTATTTTTCCAACACCACCTTCATATGACCTTTCTTCTTAAAAGGGTAAGGCGTGAGGCAAATGTCTTGATTCATTGTTCCGTTTTCAAGAATGTGAGTTTTCCTTCATTAGCAAACTCTGCATGTCTTTCATTACTGATTGGATATGCCTTGTTATTTAAATAAAACATTTTTGTGTAAATAACTAAAGAACAATTTATGCTTCAATATGAAAATATTTTCTAGTACGGATAAGCAATTAATTATCTATATACTACACTGTTATATTAGTTAAATGCTTACCATTAATGACAGCATTATGTTTTATATTAAAGAAGGTTAAAGTTCATGCAACTAAAATTGATAAACATAAGTTGGTATTTGCCTTAAGGTTGATACTTTTTTGTTCAATTAAAGGGACCGTTGGGTGAATAAAATAAGTAAATATAGGACCTTTGGGCGAATTCAAAAATTAAAAAAAGTTTCTTCATCGGAATTATTTCTTTCCAATATTCTATTCAATTATTAGTTTTGTATCAAAAAAGGACAATAACATGTTCTTCATTTGTCACTTGATATTTAAGGTAACTTTGTGTCTTTATTTTTCGAACACCACCTTCATATGACCCTTCTTCTTGAAAGGGTGTGGCGTGAGGCAAATATTTTGATTCATTGTTCCGCTTTCAAGATGGTCAGTTTTCCTTAATTAGCAAACTCTCCATGTTTTCGATTTCTAATCGGATATGACTTTGTATTTAAATACAACATTTTTGTGTAAATAACTTAAGAACAATCTATGCTTCAATATGAAAACATATTTTAGTGCGTATAAGCAATTAATTATCTTTATACTACACTATTATATTAGAAAAATGCTTATCATAAATGTCAGCATTATGCTTTATATTAAAGAAAGTTAAATGTCATGCTACAAAAATTCATAAACATAAGTTGGTCTTTACCTTAAGGTTTGTAGTTTTTTGATAAATAAAAGGTCTTTCACTACTGATTGGATATGCCTTGTTATTTAAATAAAGCATTTTTGAGTAAATAACTAAAGAACAATATATGCTTCAATATGAAAATATTTTCTAGTGCGTATAAGCAATTAATTATCTATATACTACACTGTTATATTAGTAAAATGATTATCATTGAAGGCAGCATTATGTTTTATATTAAAGAAGGTTAGTTCAAATTATTGCAACAAAAATTGATCAACATAAGTTGGTCTTTGCCTTAAGGATGATATTTTTTTTATAAATAAAAGGGACCTTTGGGTGAATAAAATAGGTAAATATGGGACCTTTGTGCGAATTCAAAAATAAAAAAAGGTTTCTTCATCGGAATTATTTCTTTCCAATATTCTATTTAATTATTAGTATTGTATCAAAAAAGGACAATAATATTTTCTTAATTTGTCACTTGTTATTTAAGGTAACTTTGTGTCTTTATTTTTCGAACACCACTTTCATATGAACTTTCTTCTTAAAAGGGTACGGCGTAAGGCAAATATCTAGATTCTTTGTTCCGCTTTCAAGATGGTGAGTTTTGCTTTGTTAACAAACTCTGCATGTCTTTCATTAGTGATTGGATATGCCTTCTTATTTAAATAAAACATTTTTGTGTAAATAACTAAAGAACAATATATGCTTCAATTTGAAAACATATGCTAGTGCGTATAAACAATTAATTATCTGTTTACTACACAATTATATTAGTAAAATGCTTATCATTGAAGGCAACATTATGTTTTATATTAAAGCAGGTTAAAGTTCATGCAACTAAAATTGATAAACATAAGTTGGTATTTGCCTTAAGGATGATAATTTGTTGATAAATAAACGGGACCTTTGGGTGAATAAGATAGGTAAATATGGGACCTTTGGGCGAATTCAAAAATAAAAAATAGTTTCTTCATCGGAATTTTTGTTTCCAATATTCTATTTAATTATTAGTATTTTATCAAAAAAGGACAGTAATATATTCTTCATTTGTCACTTGTTATTTAAGGTCACTTTGTGTCTTTATTTTTCGAAAACCACTTTCATATCAACTTTCTTCTTAAAAGGGTTCGGCGTAAGGCAAATATCCAGATTCGTTGTTCCGCTTTCAAGATGGTGAGTTTTCCTTTATTAGCAAACTTTGCATGTCTTTCATTACTGATTGGATATGCCTTCTTATTAAAATAAAACATTTTTGTGTAAATAACTAAAGAACAATCTATGCTTCAATATGAAAATATTTTCTAGTGCGTATAAGCAATTAATTATCTATTTACCACACAATTATATTAGTTAAATGCTAATCAGTAATGGCAGCATTCTGTTTTATATTAAAGAATGTTAAAGTTCATGCAACTAAAATTGATAAACATAAGTTGGTATTTGCCTTAAGGATGATATTTTTTTTTTAAATAAAAGGGACCTTTGGGTGAATAAAATAGGTAAATATGGGACCTTTGGGCGAATTCAAAAATAAAAAAATAGTTTCTTCATCGGAATTATTTCTTTCCAATATTCTATTTAATTATTAGTATTGTATCAAAAAAGGACAATAATATGTTCTACATTTATTACTTGTTATTTAATGTAACTTTGTGTCTTTATTTTCCGAACACCACTTTTATATCAACTTTCTTCTTAAAATGGTACAGCGTAAGGCAAATATCTTGATTCATTTTTCCGCTTTCAAGATAGTGAGTTTTCCTTTATTAGCAAACTCTGCATGTTTTTCATTACTGATTGGATATGCCTTGTTATTTAAATAAAACATTTTTGAGTAAATAACTAAAGAACAATCTATGCTTCAATATGAAAATATTTTCTAGTGCGTATAAGCAATTAAGTATCTATATACTACACTGTTATATTAGTAAAATGCTTATCATTGAAGGCAGCATTATGTTTTATATTAAAGAAGGTTAGTTAAAATTATTGCAACTAAAATTGATCAACATAAGTTGGTATTTGCCTTAAGGTTGATAATGTTTTGATCAATTAAAAGGACCTTTGGGTGAATAAAATAAGTAAATATGGGACCTTTGGGCGAATTCAAAAATAAAAAAAAAGTTTCTTCATCGGAATTATTTCTTTCCAATATTCTATTTAATTATTAGTATTGTATCAAAAAAGGACAATTAATATTTTCTTCATCTGTCACCTGTTATTTAAGGTAACTTTGTGTCTTTATTTTCCGAACACCACTTTCATTTCAACTTTCTTCTTAAAATGATACGGCGTAAGGCAAATATCTTGATTCATTTTTCCGCTTTCAAGATGGTTAGTTTTCCTTTATAAGCAAACTCTGCATGTCTTTCATTACTGATTGGGTATGCCTTTTTATTTAAAAAAAACATTTTTGTGTAAAAATAAAGAACAATCTATGCTTCAATATGAAAATATAATTATTCTAATGCGTATAAGCAAGTAATTATCTATGAACTTCACTACTATATTCGTAAAATGCTTATCATTAATGACAGCATTATGCTTTATATCAAAGAAGGTTAAATGTCATGCTACAAAAATTCATAAACGTAAGTTGGGCATTACCTTAAGGTTTGCAGTTTTTTTATAAATAAAAGGGACCTTTGGGTGAATAAAATAAGTAAATATGGGACCTTTGGGCGAATTCAAAAATTAAAAATAGTTTCTTCATCGGAGTTATTTCTTTCCGATATTCTGTTTAATTATTAATGTTGTATCAAAAAAGGACAATAATATGTTCTTCATTTGTCACTTGTTATTTAAGGTAACTTTGTGTCTTTATTTTTCGAACACCACCTTTATATGACCTTTCTTCTTAAAAGGGTAAGGCGTGAGGCAAATGTCTTGATTCATTGTTCCGCTTTCAAGATGGTGAGTTTTCCGTTATTAGCAAACTCCGCATGTCTTTTAATATGTTCTACATTTGTTACTTGTTATTTAAGGTAACTTTGTGTCTTTATTTTCCGAACACCACTTTCATATCACCTTTCTTCTTAAAAGGGTACAGCGTAAGGCAAATATCTTGATTCATTTTTCCGCTTTCAAGATAGTGAGTTTTCCTTTATTAGCAAACTTTGCATGTCTTTCATTACTGATTGGATATGCCTTCTTATTAAAATAAAACATTTTTGTGTAAATAACTAAAGAACAATCTATGCTTCAATATGAAAATATTTTCTAGTGCGTATAAGCAATTAATTATCTATTTACCACACAATTATATTAGTTAAATGCTAATCAGTAATGGCAGCATTCTGTTTTATATTAAAGAATGTTAAAGTTCATGCAACTAAAATTGATAAACATAAGTTGGTATTTGCCTTAAGGATGATATTTTTTTTTTAAATAAAAGGGACCTTTGGGTGAATAAAATAGGTAAATATGGGACCTTTGGGCGAATTCAAAAATAAAAAAATAGTTTCTTCATCGGAATTATTTCTTTCCAATATTCTATTTAATTATTAGTATTGTATCAAAAAAGGACAATAATATGTTCTACATTTATTACTTGTTATTTAATGTAACTTTGTGTCTTTATTTTCCGAACACCACTTTTATATCAACTTTCTTCTTAAAATGGTACAGCGTAAGGCAAATATCTTGATTCATTTTTCCGCTTTCAAGATAGTGAGTTTTCCTTTATTAGCAAACTCTGCATGTTTTTCATTACTGATTGGATATGCCTTGTTATTTAAATAAAACATTTTTGAGTAAATAACTAAAGAACAATCTATGCTTCAATATGAAAATATTTTCTAGTGCGTATAAGCAATTAAGTATCTATATACTACACTGTTATATTAGTAAAATGCTTATCATTGAAGGCAGCATTATGTTTTATATTAAAGAAGGTTAGTTAAAATTATTGCAACTAAAATTGATCAACATAAGTTGGTATTTGCCTTAAGGTTGATAATGTTTTGATCAATTAAAAGGACCTTTGGGTGAATAAAATAAGTAAATATGGGACCTTTGGGCGAATTCAAAAATAAAAAAAAAGTTTCTTCATCGGAATTATTTCTTTCCAATATTCTATTTAATTATTAGTATTGTATCAAAAAAGGACAATTAATATTTTCTTCATCTGTCACCTGTTATTTAAGGTAACTTTGTGTCTTTATTTTCCGAACACCACTTTCATTTCAACTTTCTTCTTAAAATGATACGGCGTAAGGCAAATATCTTGATTCATTTTTCCGCTTTCAAGATGGTTAGTTTTCCTTTATAAGCAAACTCTGCATGTCTTTCATTACTGATTGGGTATGCCTTTTTATTTAAAAAAAACATTTTTGTGTAAAAATAAAGAACAATCTATGCTTCAATATGAAAATATAATTATTCTAATGCGTATAAGCAAGTAATTATCTATGAACTTCACTACTATATTCGTAAAATGCTTATCATTAATGACAGCATTATGCTTTATATCAAAGAAGGTTAAATGTCATGCTACAAAAATTCATAAACGTAAGTTGGGCATTACCTTAAGGTTTGCAGTTTTTTTATAAATAAAAGGGACCTTTGGGTGAATAAAATAAGTAAATATGGGACCTTTGGGCGAATTCAAAAATTAAAAATAGTTTCTTCATCGGAGTTATTTCTTTCCGATATTCTGTTTAATTATTAATGTTGTATCAAAAAAGGACAATAATATGTTCTTCATTTGTCACTTGTTATTTAAGGTAACTTTGTGTCTTTATTTTTCGAACACCACCTTTATATGACCTTTCTTCTTAAAAGGGTAAGGCGTGAGGCAAATGTCTTGATTCATTGTTCCGCTTTCAAGATGGTGAGTTTTCCGTTATTAGCAAACTCCGCATGTCTTTTAATATGTTCTACATTTGTTACTTGTTATTTAAGGTAACTTTGTGTCTTTATTTTCCGAACACCACTTTCATATCACCTTTCTTCTTAAAAGGGTACAGCGTAAGGCAAATATCTTGATTCATTTTTCCGCTTTCAAGATAGTGAGTTTTCCTTTATTAGCAAACTCTGCATGTCTTTCATTATTGATTGGATACGTCTTGTTATTTAGATAAAACATTTTTGTGTAAATAACTAAAGAACAATTTATGCTTCAATATGAAAATATTTTCTAGTACGTATAAGCAATTAATTATCTATATACTACACTGTTATATTAGTTAAATGCTTACCATTAATGACAGCATTATGTTTTATATTAAAGTAAGTTAAAGTTCATGCAACTAAAATTGATAATCATAAATTGGTATTTGCCTTAAGGTTGATAATGTTTTGATCAATTAAAGGGACCTTTGGGTGAATAAAATAAGTAAAAATGGGACCTTTGGGCGAATTCAAAAATAAAAAAAAGTTTCTTCATCGTAATTATTTCTTTCCAATATTCTATTTAATTATTAGTATTGTATCAAAAAAGGACAATAATATTTTCTTAATTTGTCACTTGTTGTTTAAGGTTACTTTGTGTCTTTATTTTTCGAACACCACTTTCATATGAACTTTCTTCTTACAGTGAGTTGCTTATAGGTGTTACTGTAAAATTTTACCTATAGCTCAACCTGTTTTTAAAATTGTCAACACAATAGGGACATTTGAATTGACCAGTTGGTATTGTTAGATTTAAAATATACCTTGATTCTACCTGTACAGATTTTTATTCACCTAACCTAAAGTTTCAGCATGCTTTTTTCCTGAAGATTTTATTACCTAGGATTATTCTATTAAAAATTGATAGGGAAGAAAATAGTTTTGGTTTTCATTGTTTTAAATCCCTGATATATATGATTTATCTATTTTTTACCTAAAATTCTAAATCAGTAAAAGATTAAAATAAATATGTATTAATTTGTTTGAAAATTTAAACTGTTTTTACACCAAAATGCTTCTTTAAAATTCTAACCCTTATACATGTATAGTATTCTAACCCTTATACATGTATAGTATTGTCCAGCTGCCAGTGAAACAAGAAATAGCTGCTCAGGTGTTTACAGTTTAAATTTTCAGAGGGATATGTTGTTCTTTTCTTCACATGACCCTTCAAGATTCTCATTTTGGATTATTATTTGCAATATTTTAATCTTTTGGTGTCATTGTGTGTACAATATTGGATTTATTTTATTTGAATTCACTACTCAGACTTTTTATAGCAATTTTGCTTCTTAAAATGTGGTGTGTTTCTTTCAAGATTTTATTGTCATGAAGGACATCAAGGAGGAAATAATTCATTCAAACCGTTTTGTGGTGCTTACATATGATGTTGTACATATAAAATTCAAAATAATTTTGGAGTATACCTTGATGTGTTTTTTATTTGAATTCAATTATAATATAAGTGGGAGTTTTGAGCATAAAATGCTGTGATCACTAAAGGAAATTCAATTTTTCATACGATGGGATTTAGTTATGTTAAAGATTTAAAAATTTCAAAACTGGAATTCAAGTAGGAGATATAGTGTGTGTTCATCCAACATGTTTCTGTGGCTTTAAATGTGATTTTTGAAATATTCATTATTAATTTTGGGATCTATTACAAATTTAAGATGATTCCCTATTTAAATGGGATCTTGGAAATGAAATAAAATGTTGAAGTAATGCAGTGGATATAGTCTAATCTAGTGATAAAGTGAAAAATGAAAGTAAAATATTCTAAAATACTCCTAACATGAGTCAATGTTTTAAGTGAATGTGAAATTGTTAATAGTCATTATAAAATTCTGAATCAAATATTGTTTGATTTGGAAATTTATTATAGGAAATGAAATAAAATGTTTACTGTGGATATATTAAAATCAGGTGATATACAGTAAAAATATAAATAAAATTTTACAAAATATAAGTGAGGATAACTATTTGGAATAAAGTAATGGAAATGATTCTGAATTATGTATAAATTCTGCACCTGTTAAATTAGGATGTATATCATTGGAAGTTAATCAGAATTCATACTATGGATTTAGAAAAAAATCTTGTGAAGTAGTGAAAAATGAATAAAATTGGGAATTATTTAAAATCTTTGGAATTCTGGATGAGATGTCAAATATTAGTGTAAAAAAATAAAGGAAATTGTTTATTCAAATATGATTTTGAGGTTTCATTATAGTGAGTGAAATATTACGACTGGATTATTTGGGGTATTAAACACTGCTAGTAGTGGCTATGCAAACATTTAGATGAAATGTAGTGCATTTTAGGTCATGCAATTTTGAATTAACTGCAAGAAAATAAAATATATGATAAAGTCATTCTTGTTTGGCTTGATCACTCATAAGATTTTGAATGACAGTAAAATAAAAATCTCTCAATAGAATAATCCTAGGTAAAAAAAAGTTCAGGAAAAAAGCATGCTGAAACTTTTGGTTAGGTGAATAAATATTTTTACAGGTAGCATCAAGGTAGATTTAAATTTAACAATACCAACTGGTCAATTTAAATGTCCCTATTGTGTTGACAATTTTAAAAACAGGTTGAGCTATAGGTAAAATTTTACAGTAACACCTATAAGCAACTCACTATAAAAGGGTACGGCGTAAGGCAAATATCTAGATTCATTTTTCCGCTTTCAAGATGGTGAGTTTTCCTATATTAGCAAACTCTGCATGTCTTTCATTATTGATTGGGTATGCCTTTTTATTTAAATAAAACATTTTTGTGTAAATAAATAAAGAACAAGCTATGCTTCTATATGAAAATATATTCTAATGCGTATAAGCAAGTAATTATCTATGAACTTCACTATTATATTCGTAAAATGCTTATCATTAATGACAGCATTATGCTTTATATCAAAGAAGGTTAAATGTCATGCTACAAAAATTCATAAACGTAAGTTGGGCATTACCTTAAGGTTTGCATTTTTTTTTTAAATAAAAGGGACCTTTGCGTGAATAAAATAAGTAAATATGGGACCTTTGGGCGAATTCAAAAATAAAAAAAGTTTCTTCATCGGAATTATTTCTTTCCGATATTCTGTTTAATTATTAATGTTGCATCAAAAAAGGACAATAATATGTTCTTCATTTGTCACTTGTTATTTAAGGTAACTTTGTGTCTTTATTTTTCCAACACCACCTTCATATGACCTTTCTTCTTAAAAGGGTAAGGCGTGAGGCAAATGTCTTGATTCATTGTTCCGTTTTCAAGAATGTGAGTTTTCCTTCATTAGCAAACTCTGCATGTCTTTCATTACTGATTGGATATGCCTTGTTATTTAAATAAAACATTTTTGTGTAAATAACTAAAGAACAATTTATGCTTCAATATGAAAATATTTTCTAGTACGGATAAGCAATTAATTATCTATATACTACACTGTTATATTAGTTAAATGCTTACCATTAATGACAGCATTATGTTTTATATTAAAGAAGGTTAAAGTTCATGCAACTAAAATTGATAAACATAAGTTGGTATTTGCCTTAAGGTTGATACTTTTTTGTTCAATTAAAGGGACCGTTGGGTGAATAAAATAAGTAAATATAGGACCTTTGGGCGAATTCAAAAATTAAAAAAAGTTTCTTCATCGGAATTATTTCTTTCCAATATTCTATTCAATTATTAGTTTTGTATCAAAAAAGGACAATAACATGTTCTTCATTTGTCACTTGATATTTAAGGTAACTTTGTGTCTTTATTTTTCGAACACCACCTTCATATGACCCTTCTTCTTGAAAGGGTGTGGCGTGAGGCAAATATTTTGATTCATTGTTCCGCTTTCAAGATGGTCAGTTTTCCTTAATTAGCAAACTCTCCATGTTTTCGATTTCTAATCGGATATGACTTTGTATTTAAATACAACATTTTTGTGTAAATAACTTAAGAACAATCTATGCTTCAATATGAAAACATATTTTAGTGCGTATAAGCAATTAATTATCTTTATACTACACTATTATATTAGAAAAATGCTTATCATAAATGTCAGCATTATGCTTTATATTAAAGAAAGTTAAATGTCATGCTACAAAAATTCATAAACATAAGTTGGTCTTTACCTTAAGGTTTGTAGTTTTTTGATAAATAAAAGGTCTTTCACTACTGATTGGATATGCCTTGTTATTTAAATAAAGCATTTTTGAGTAAATAACTAAAGAACAATATATGCTTCAATATGAAAATATTTTCTAGTGCGTATAAGCAATTAATTATCTATATACTACACTGTTATATTAGTAAAATGATTATCATTGAAGGCAGCATTATGTTTTATATTAAAAAAGGTTTAAGTTATTGCAACTAAAATTGATCAACATAAGTTGGTATTTGCCTTAAGGTTGATAATGTTTTGATCAATTAAAGGGACCTTTGGGTGAATAAAATAAGTAAATGTGGGACCTTTGGGCGAATTCAAAAATAAAAAATAGTTTCTTCATCGGAATTATTTCTTTCCAATATTCTATTTAATTATTAGTATTGTATAAAAAAAGTGACAATAATATGTTCTTCATTTGTCACTTGTTATTCAAGTTAACTTTGTGTCTTTTTTTTCCGAACACCACCTTCATATGACCTTTCTTCTTAAAAGGGTAAGGCGTGAGACAAATGTCTTGATTCATTGTTCCGCTTTTAAGATGGTGAGTTTTTCTTTATTAGCTAACTCTGCATGTCTTTCATTACTGATTGGATATGACTTGTTATTTAAATAAAACATTTTTGTGTAAATAACTAAAGAACAATCTATGCTTCAATATGAAAATATTTTCTAGTGCGTATAATTAATTAACTGTCTATATACTACACTGTTATATTAATAAAATGCTTATCATTGAAGGCAGCATTATGTTTTATATTAAAGATAGTTAAAGTTCATGCAACTAAAATTGATAAACATAAGTTGGTATTTGCCTTAAGGTTGATAATTTTTTGATAAATAAAAGGGACTTTCGGGTGAATAAAATAAATAAATATGGGACCTTTTGGCGAATTAAAAAATTAAAAATAGTTTCTTCATCGGAGTTATTTCTTTCCAATATTCTATTTAATTATTAGTATTGTATCAAAAAAGGGCAATAATATTTTCTTAATTTGTCACTTGTTATTTAAGGTAACTTTGTGTCTTTATTTTTCGAACACCACCTTCATAGGACCTTTCTTCTTAAAATGGTAAGGCGTGAGGCAAATGTCGAGATTCATTGTTCCGCTTTCAAGATGGTGAGTTTCCTTTATAAGCAAACTCTCCATGTTTTCCATTTATAATCGGGTATGCCTTTGTATTTAAATACAACATTTTTATGTAAATAACTTAAGAACAATATATGCTTCAATATGAAAATATATTCTAGTGCGTATAAGCAATTAATTATCTATATACTTCACTACTATATTAGTAAAATGCTTATCATTAATGGCAGCATTATGCTTTATATGAAAGAAGGTTAAAATTCATGCAACTAAGATTGATAAACATAAGTTGGTCTTTGCCTTAAGGTTGATAATTGTTTGATAAATAAAAGGGACCTTTGGGTGAATAAAATAAGTAAATATGGGACCTTTGGGCGAATTCAAAAATAAAAATAGTTTCTTCATCGTAGTTATTTCTTTCCAATATTCTATTCAATAATTAGTATTGTATCAAGAAAGGACAATAATATGTTCTTCATTTGTCACTTGTTATTTAAGGTAACGTTGTGTCTTTTTTTTTTTCGCACACAAACTTTATATGACCTTTCTTCTTAAAAGGGTAAGGCGTAAGACAAATTTCTTGATTAATTGTTCCGCTTTCAAGATGTTGAGTTTTCCTTAATTAGCAAAATGTCCATGTTTTCCATTTCTAATCGGATGTGCCTTTGTATTTAAATGCAACATTTTTGTGTAAATAACTTATGAACAATATATGCTTCAATATGAAAATATATTCTAGTGCGTATAAGCAATTAATTATCTATATAATACACTACTATATTAGATAAATGCTTATCATTAATGACAGCATTATGCTTTATATTAAAGAAGGTTAGATGTCATGCTTCAAAAATTCATAAACATAAGTTGGTCTTTACCTTAAGGTTGAAGTTTTTTTTATAAATAAAAGGTATCTTTGGTTGAAAAAAAATAAGTAAATATGGGACCTTTGGGCGAATTCAAAAAATAAAAAGTAGTTTCTTCATCGGAAATATTTCTTTCCAGTATTCTACTTAATTATTAGTATTGTATAATAAAAAATGACAATAATATGTTCTTCATTTGTCACTTGTTATTTAAGGTAACTTTATGTCTTTTGTGTCAGTTGCATGGATAACAACAATAAATTTGTTCAGAAAGTATATTTTTGTTTTAGATAATTATGTTACTTTTTAACAGCTACTAGTATGAATAATGCATAAGATCATGACCATATTAACATTTCCTTAGTAGTTATTTCCCAATGTTATATGAATATCAATTAACCTGAAGCAGTTAGATATGAATATTCATGAACTGAAAGCAGTTTTTTGTACCTAATTTAAATATTTCGTAAAAAAAAAATGCTAACGAACTGCCTAAAACAGCTAAGGAACTGCTTTGAACTGCCAGAATAACTGTGAAGGTTTAGAAAAACTGCTATTTTTTTATATGAAGTAACTGGTTAATTTTGAAAGGTTAACAACTACCAAGCATCAGAAACTGCTAAATTTCTGAACTGGGAAGGCTAAAAAACTGCCAAGAAACTGCCTTTAACTTTGACTTGGGATATGTTATTAGATTTTAAACATATACATGTAACACTTTGACATACGCTTGGTTCAAATAAGTGCAGCAATTTTGCAATTTCGAAATGAATTTAGTGAGTGGTTTAGTATTTTTTGATTGGAAGTATTTATGTAAATTTCTAATACCCCGTTTACACTTGTAAAAGAGATCAATCTTTCTTGAGATCGATCTTTTTTGAGACCGATTCTTAGTCTAATGTAAACGGGAAAGATCGATCTTTAATCGGACTTAAAAAGATTTGAATCGATCTTTCTTCAAGTGTAAACGCTAAGATCGATCGCAATCGATCGTGATCGAGCTTTCTTCAAGTGAATGTTCTATTTGGATATGAAAATAAATCTGTGCATGTTCGGTGGCAAAAACACACGTGTTTAAAAACGATGAATGGGAAATGATTCCGCCGTTTTTGGATCATTTTTCTGAACCGATAAATTCTAGTTCTTTGCTGCAAATCCTTATCTTCAAAGGCATTGACAGTTTGTTTTTAAGTGATAGTCGTCTCGCATTTCTTTGTTTAATAACTTGTGACTTGTGAACCAAAAAGATAATTGATAACTGCATACCACATTCCAATGATCCAACTATTTTCTCCATAATTTTGCAGTGTGTGATAGTCCGCGCGAAATGCGCTCGTTATTATTCAATTCTATTTTTACGATTATTTGTTTACGAAATGTAAAGTAATCAGATCAGACCGTTTCTGTTTATGATGCAGTGTAAACGCACTAGATTAAATAAGATCGATCTCGATCGATCTTGCTTTTGCAAATGTAAACGCGAACTGGTCTTTTTAAGATCGATTCAAATAAAGATCAGTTCAATTTCGTACAATTGTAAACGGGGTCTAATATTTTAAAGAAGACGTGTTTCGTGTAGTATGTGTTCCGTGACACAAATTCAATGTTGAATCAAATGCTTATTATAAATATTATACTTGTTGCTTTCAAATTTAATCAATACTGAATGGTAATAACTGAGGACAATCAATAACAAGCTTTTATAGCCGACCATATGGTATGGTTTTTTTCTCATTGTTAAAGGCCGTACGGTTGTCTTTAATTGCTACATCCACTTCATTTGAACTTTGATGGATATTTTTTTTCGTTGGCAATCATACCACATCTCCTTATTTTTATTTTGTTTTGTATCCATATTGTTTTAAAATAAAACATGAAGTTGTTAATTCTTTTTTGCTTGTTTTGCTTATTTTCATTTTAATTTTTCGTTTAATCATTTTGACTTTTCTTTTTCGTCTTGTTTTTTTTTTTTACTTTTGGAAAAAGGGGGAATAGTTTATTTTTTCAAATTATTTTTACAAAACGTGGACTGTTTGAATTCAATTATAATAATATATTTTTTCTTTAAAGGAAAGTATTAATTGGTTGAGTAAATAAATTATTTATACTTAACTCTTACTATTGCATTACAGTTTTTATTAAGTTATGTGAATTCAAGTGTACAGAATATTCTGCAAAGTAACCCAAACTATTTTTTATAAACAAAGGGAATTAACCTTTATATGACAATATTTCATGAAGTTAGTTTTCGAGCGTTCTTTGTCGTATTTGTGCATGGAAGTAAATATGTATTCGAATTTATAATCTGATTAATTGACAACAATGGATCGTGAATAACGCAACCATTACGTTCGTCAGTGTATTTTTTTTTTTAGCAGAAATTGAAAGTTTAACTAACTGCATGATGATGTGAACAGTGAATAAATCTAACGTTACGGCGCTTTTTGGTTCTTTTAATGCTGGACCTTGCCGCCTTTGACGCACTGGCGCCTCGTCAATTCGTAACACATTTACCTAAACTGGCCATTGTTGTAAAGATGATATGTTGTAGATTGCGTGGAGCGATGGATCTGTAACGTGTAACCAGGCGTTAATATCCCAAACGTCCCGTTCCAGTCAATACTTGGATCCAAGTTGTCCACAAACAATACGGTAATGCTAAAAACTACAACTGACTAACTAGAATTATGCACAATGAACTAAAATATACACATTGACTCTTTGTCGATATAAAGTAACAATGGACAATTATATATATACAAATATAATACAATAAACCAGCCTGTCCTCAAGATGGGACGATGTGTCACTGATAGACAGTTTGGCTGGTACAGCTTGTCCTCCGGATGGGACAGTCTGTCAATACAAGCAAGCGGTCTGGTACAACTTGTCCTCCCAGTGGGACAACCTGTCACTACCAGACAGTGCGGGCTGGAACAACTTGTCCTCCGAATGGGACAACCTGTCACTACCAGACAGTGCGGGCTGGAACAACCTGTCACTACCAGACAAGGCGGGCTGGTACAGCCTGTCCTCCGAGTTGGACAGTCTGCCTTGTCAATCCTGTCAATGTGTACGTTCACTTTGTACTTGGTACAAAGTGTCCTTTATATATTAAGGCTCTTACTAGCGCTTAATATAATCAACGTACGCTCTGTTGACTTGAGACGGCTCATCGACAGCCAACCGACAGCCTCGAGTGCCGTTTCTCACTCTGTTATATACCCCAGGGCGACTATACTATTTCCTTGATAGGGGGTGTTCTCTAAATGTTACCCTTACGGACAGCCAACCGACAGCCTCGAGTGCCGTTTCTCACTCTGTTATATACCCCAGGGCGACTATACTATTTCCTTGATAGGGGTGTTCTCTAAATGTTACCCTTACGGAGCATAGCAAGTCCTTTACGATCACCCCTATAACTTTCGACCCTGCCACTAATTTCCCCGCCAAACGTCTAAATCTGCGTAACTCTTTCTCGAGCGTAAACCATACATTGTTACACTAAGATTCTACTTGATTTATAACCATAACGACCAATAAACATTACATAACCCACGCCTCAATCTACATGCGTCCCGCATGATACATTCAAAATTACAAAATATAATTCAACAAAATTTAGACACAATATGAATTTCACTTATTTACATTATCAGCCATACATGCTGGTCTCTTACTCTCATGACGACCATTACCCTCCTCTAATCTTATTGAGACACGCTTCCTTTTCATTTGGCGTTTTCTCTTATAACACTTAGCACAACTAGCGACATATGCCCTAACGTCGGACTGTATACCAGGCCAATAGTAAGACTGACATATCTTCTCTCGAGTCGTACGCGTACCTAAGTGACCAGCATAGTCTGTGTCATGACAGTATTCTAATACTTGCTTGCGCTCCGACATTGGAATTACCGCTTGTAATTTCACAATGTTCCGCTCCCGATCGTCGTGACGTCTAACTACTACATCACGAAGGACTTCTAAACAACCAAACTGACCTCCATAATGACCTTAGAGAATATCCCTTACTTGATACCTCATTGCACTGTGGCCTTTGACCTTCTGTCAGCCACCGCTTAACAAGTGTAAGGTCCGAGTCATTTGATTGCAACTCTATTAAAGTCAAGTCTTTACTTTTGTCGGGCATCTGACTTTTAACTGTATTCACCTGACTTTGTTCTCTCTTAGAACAATCAGAAACCGTTATTGACTGTCTGTCTGATGTTAACCGACATTGTTTTCTCTGAACATCAGCATTTCTATTTTGGGTACCTTGAACACATAGGGGGACCTTGACGTTATCGATGTGTAATACGTTAGCAGACACGTCAATCAAACACTTATTTTTCTTCATAAAGTCTAAACCTTGAATTCCTTCGACTTGTAGGTCAGCTACAACAGCCTCTGAAGTAAGCTTCTCTTGACCAAAATCAAGTGTAAAATTACCTTTTCCCGAGGGCTTAAATACTTGTCACTGACGGACTTTATCTGTGACCTAGTTTTACTCAAATGTGGCCTACATAAATCAGGAATTGAATCATATACTCTTGTAGAAACTAAAGTAAGTGTAGCTCCGGTATCAACCACAAATTTGACTGGTACACCTTGAATGCTCAGCTCAACAAACATTCCTGCATTCTCTGATGCTGTAACAACAACAGCGCCTTTGTCATTATACTTAACCTCAGACTTCAGTGTCTTGACCGTACCGTCCGTATATGTTCCGTTATTATCTGTTTCCCGAGTACTAAGTATCTGAATATTATTGGGACAATTTCTTGCAAAGTGTCCTATTTCTTCACAACTAAAACAAGGACCACCCATTTTACCTTTACTTTGTAAGTTATTTATCTTTCTCCGTGGTTGGAACTTTCTTTGGGACTTTAAATCTTTAATTTCTTTTGTTAAGGATTGTATACTATTTTCAATTGTCTGCATCCACGTCGTCATTTGTGTCATAGATACAGCCGTATCAGGACTAGTAGGTGCTTCTGTCCGTTCGTCACTAGTAGTCCGTCGTAAGTGACCTATACTTTCTATTGCTCTACTCTCAGGTTTGTTATATGCTTCAATGTTCAACTGCCAACCGTATAGCATCGTTAAGACCTTTTGGACGAGACTGTTTAATTCTCAATCTCATTTCAGAGTCTACTAACGCATCTATAAATTGTTCTTTGGCGAGCGTGTCTCTTAATTCTAACGGAGCAGTCGGGTATGCCAGATTAGAAAGTCTTCGAACTGACTGACCTAACCCCGGCAAAGTGTCACTTGCTTTTTGTCGATATTCCTTGAATTGTACACGATACAGTTCAGTTTGACAAGATGGAGCAAAGCGTTCCTCCAATGCAATATACTAGGTCTGAAAATATTTGTCTCTTTTCCTTTGGTAAATCACCCAAGGACTGCTTGAGCCTTTCCAACCAGTGACACGGGCCAAGTACAAACCTTTCTGGTATTCAGACCACATATTAACAAGTGTACACATCTCAAAGTGTGCTAAGTAATCTATCCAAGGAGTATTGCCATCATATTTTGAAGGTTTGATTTTCAAATCATTCGAACCATAGCAAACAGTATGAGCAGTACTTTGATTTTTCGTTAATTCCTGCTTATGATTGAAATATCTATCTTTATCTTTAACAACCATTGGACGTACACCCTGCTCTTTAGGTGTAGATGATATAAAACCTTGTCCATGTTGTATTGTGCTTTCACTAAGAGACTGTATTTGTCTACTTATTTCTGCAATCTGATCGTCAATATTTGACATATTTATTACAGTACAGTGTAATCAAAATAATACAATTTTTATTAAATAATACACTCGTGTTACAACTCAGCCGTGACTAATAACTATGCCTCACGGTTGATCCGCTTTAATCTTTCAAATCAATACTGAAAACACATTAAATGACGACAAATCAATCCAAAAATTAATTGATAGACAACTTGAATCCCAACCGCTAGCCACCAAATATGTAACGTGTAACCAGGCGTTAATATCCCAAACGTCCGTTCCAGTCAATACTTGGATCCAAGTTGTCCACAAACAATACGGTAATGCTAAAAACTACAACTATCTAAATTATGCACAATGAACTAAAATATACACATTGACTCTTTGTCGATATAAAGTAACAATGGACAATTATATATATACAAATATAATACAATAAACCAGCCTGTCCTCAAGATGGGACGATGTGTCACTGATAGACAATATGGCTGGTACAGCTTGTCCTCCGGATGGGACAGTCTGTCAATACAAGACAGAGCGGCCTGGTACAACTTGTCCCTCCCAGTGGGACAACCTGTCACTACCAGACAGTGCGGGCTGGAACAACTTGTCCTCCGAATGGGACAACCTGTCACTACCAGACAGTGCGGGCTGGAACAACCTGTCACTACCAGACAAGGCGGGCTGGTACAGCCTGTCCTCCGAGTTGGACAGTCTGCCTTGTCAATCCTGTCAATGTGTACGTTCACTTTGTACCCGGTACAAAGTGTCCTTTATATATTAAGGCTCTTACTAGCGCTTAAATATAATCAACGTACGCTCTGTTGACTTGAGACGGCTCATCGACAGCCAACCGACAGCCTCGAGTGCCGTTTCTCACTCTGTTATATACCCCAGGGCGACTATACTATTTCCTTGATAGGGGTGTTCTCTAAATGTTACCCTTACGAGCATAGCGAGTCCTTTACGATCACCCCTATAACTTTCGACCCTGCCACTAATTTCCCCGCCAAACGTCTAAATCTGCGTAACTCTTTCTCGAGCGTAAACCATACATTGTTTACACTAAGATTCTACTTGATTTATAACCATAACGACCAATAAACATTACAGATCCTTGAAAAATATGTGAACAATGGGTATCTTTTCGGGGGAAAACTCAAAATTTTGTTGATTTTCTTCAAAATTAGACACCTTATTGACAACATTGGATTAGGATACCTACAAAACTTTACTGTTCTCAACTTCAGGATGATGCATGTAAATTTTGATGTCTGTTTACGATTCTATAAATAGCGCTAGGTCCCGATAGCATATTAAATTGTTGCATATGATAGCGAAAAATAAACGTTGTGGATAATATTACCGATTTTCACATTGTTATGAATTACAGATACAAAAAGGTAAAATCTATAACTTTTAGCCTAGTTTGAAGAGCTAAAATTTAAGTTTCCTGTGATATTTAATTTTTAACGGACATCGAGTGAAAAAGTCTTTTTTTGTAATTTTTTACCAACGTCGATAACACCAATTATGCATTACGGCAGATATGAGTTTATTGACGTGACGTTCCCACAGAGTCCTTACTTATATGCCATTAAAGGTATGCTGATTTTTTTCAGTACATTAAGACACCATAAAGTGTTGCTTTGACATGCAATGATTGTCACTTTATTTGAACTTAAAACAAAAGAGCTGTGTCTGCTTGAATTGAGGAATTAACATAGCAAGCAATGGGGCCATGAATTAGTGGTGTACTTCCTATTACAGAGAATCATCAGAAATTCAATTTTTAGAAGTTTTACCTATTCCAATGAAAATTGGTCATATTTGATGTCAGTAATCATGATTAATCAACTTTTGTGGATGAACAATTCTGTTTATGCCAAGTTTCAGCTCTTAAATTGACACAATAAGGTATTTTTAGCCTTTTATGGTCATACAACATGCATGCAGTTAAGACTTGTCACCCCAAGTTCTTATTTTTGCATTATTTGGGATTTAAATCAATAAAACATGCATATTATGACTTGTTTATTTTTAAAAAAAAATAGCTCTTGGTCAAATAATCCAATGATTTTTCAAGTTTTATTGGTTTTATACACTCATATAAGAATTCCAAAATCTCACTGTACATGCAATTTGAACCAGTTTTGCATGTTATCCAGCTGAGGGATATATAAATTGCTCTCAATAATCTGTATTGTACCACAGAAGTTTGGTTTGTACCAAAAATGTCCTTTTCTAATTTGAAGAAAAAAGGGGGGACAATATTCTCAATTATGTCTTAGGTTTTGGACTAATATATTTTTATTAAATGAACATCCTCTGACAAAAATATGACTATTGGTAAGCACATTGTTTTCCTAGTTTAAATTAACAAATAGAACCACGATATGAGAATAAAAAAAATCATACTGGCCATTGGTAATATCCCTATATGCAGGTTTTTTTTGCATAACACATATGTTACTACCAGTCCAATTTGAGCTTAAAATCAGTAAAATAGTGTTTGGACTAAAGCTTTATATGTTTTTTATTGCTTAGAATATATCATAGAATGAAATTAAGAAATGCTGAAGTCAATATGGCAAGTTTGGTTTTGTTATAGGTGTAACAACACTAATTCGGGCCCGGCCGGAAAGCACATACCATTGCCAGAAAGTAGTACGTATTTAACACAAAATAGTTCCTACGCATGGGTGTAACTTTCAAAATATGTAGAATATTTAGGCAATTTTGATATCAAATGAAAGCTGAATGACTGGTGATCATTGTTGAACACTTTTTGACTTATAATTTTTAATAATA